>NC_081565.1:76148571-76262857 GCF_022355385.1 Mustela nigripes | reverse complement strand
CCTCAGTTGGTTGGACGACTGCCTTCGGCTCAGGTCATGATCCTGGATTCCTGGGATCGAGTCCCGCATCGGGCTCCCGGCTCCATGGGGAGTCTGCTTCTCTCTCTGACCTTCTCCTCGCTCATGCTCTCTCTCACTGTCTCTCTCTCAAATAAATAAATAAAATATTAAAAAAAAAAAAAAAGAAAAAAGAAACTGTGGTGGTGGGAGATGATGTCATTGTCAGGATTCCACTGGGAAGAACCCAGTTCATCTGTGAGAACCAAAGATACTAACTGGTTTTCCTGAATGGAGTCTTGTAGAACAAGGGAAAAATGAACTCAAGAGTACAGACCTTCAAATAAATAACTGTTAAACTCTGAAAGCCAGTAAATATACCCTTTTTAAAAAAAATTGAAGTACAATTGATACACAAGGGCCTACAGAACAGTGATTTGACACATCTATAAGTTACGCTGTGCTCACCGCCATTGTAGCTACCACTGGTCTCCACACAACACCATCCCGGTACCACTGACTGACTATTCCCTACACTCTACCTTTATCCCTGTGACGTATTCATTCCATCACTGGAAGCCTGTGTCTCCCACTCCCTTCAGCCATTTTGCCCAACCCCCAACCTCCTCTCCTCTGGCAACCACCAGTTTTTTCTCTGGAAGTCGGTGTACCTTTAACCAAGAGTTCTTCCTCATTTTCAGGCGCCCAGTCCACATGTCAGTCAGCAGCATTTGGGTGCAAGTATGCGAAACGAAGGGCCGCAATCTTCCAGACGCGGCCAGCTTCAGACAGGTAGAATTGCTCCAGTTCTTGAGTTCATAGGTCAACAGTTTCATGGCCATTCTTTCATTCTGCTTGAAGGCCTTCTCCAGCACATCCAGGGCGAGCTGGCCGAACTGTCTGTGATGACACAGCGGTGAGCGGCAAAAAAAAAAATGCAGGTCAGAGTCCCAGAAACACTTTAAAAGATTAGCTATGAGCCTCAGCAAAAAGCAATACCAAAGAATGAACAATAACATACGCCTCAGACTACAGAAGCCATTTCAAAGTGGTTGCAGCTCAGGAAATGGACGTTCTCCCTTTGCAGGAGGGTTTACACCACAGTATACGGAATTTGGTTTACACCAGGAGTGGCTGAGCTATCTACCCATGGGGAGAAGCCTCTCCACACCACAAAACAGGCTACATATAGCTTGGTTTGGGACTCCCTGACAAGACCAAGTAGAGAATTTTTACAAAGAAAAGACTATTCAATACTGAATAAGGAATTAAGGGAAATCGTGGGGCCACCTTTTTTTTTTATTTTTCTAGAAAATACATAGATGACTTAAGTAACAAGCTAGACATGGAGATATTTCCTGGGAGGTTGTTTTCTCTAAAAAGTAGATAGACACTTATTCTCTAGGACTTTTAAATTCACAATTATACATGAGTTTCTATGAACTCTAGCTCCCCTTCTCTATTACAATGCTGAGTTTTCAAAAAGTTTTCCAACTTTTCTATCTTTTGCCATCAAGCTCCAGTTCTTTTGTACATAACATATTTATTTATTTTCCTGCCTGAGAGGTACTAAAAGTAGACAAGTTTTCACATAGCATAGCATCAAAGGGTTTGGGAGTTAGAAGGGACTTTCAAAATCTTTAAGTGAACTTTCTGTGTGAGGAAACTAGAGTCCCAAAATCTGGCCAGCTGAGTTGCCCAATTAGTAAATAGCTGGACGAGGACCGAAGCCAGGTCTCCTGACTGGAGGGCTACCTCTCTTCCCTTTACTCCACAAAGCTCCTTGAAATACCTAAAGACCACTATTTGGGGGCGCCTGGCTTGCTCAGTGGGTTAAAGCCTCTGCCTTTGGCTCAGGTCATGATCTCAGGGTCCTGGGATCAAGCCCCGCATCGGGCTCTCTGCTCAGCGGGAAGCCTGCTTCCTCCTCTCTCTCTCTGCCTGCCTCGCTGCCTAATTATGTTCTCTGTCAAATAAATCAATAAAATCTTAAAAAAAAAAAAAAGACCACTATTTGTAGGAGGGCCTAGGAAATGCTGGCAGCAAGTCCACGCATCTTACAAGTTCTAAGGCAAGGGAGATAAAAGTGTCTAACCATTCTAAGCACTGTCGATGTTTAGTATGAAGTGAAGAGAGAACTCCTACTTTGAGTAATTTTTCAGCTCTTCTGAGGCATCATCCATCATGTTGCTCTCCTTAGCTTCTTGGGCCATGGCTCGGTAGAGTTTATAGGCAATCACTGCCTTGACCGTAGCCTCCTCTCCATGCTGCCAGAAGAACATGGCCATCTTCTGTCTTTTCATGAGCACAGCCCAAACCAGCAGGTCATTGTAAGGGTAAATAAAGCCAGTAGACTCAGGGTCATCTGATATGTTTTGTTCTTCTTTTGACTTCCTCCTTGATTTATGAAGGACTACAGACTTTTCCTGTTGGAAAATAAAATAGCAACAGATTCCCAAAGAGTCAGATGCATGGTATGTGACCTAATGAAACATATCTGGTATCCTAAGAATATTTTTTAAATCTCAGAAAAGAGATGGAAATAACAATACAACTTTATAAATCAGAAACCAAAATTTTGGCCTTTTAGGTGATCCACTTCTTGTTGTGTCTGATAGATCCAGGGTCTACAAGCTGAGATACCTTGTGTTCATTCAGCACAACTTAAAACACTACACCTTTTGGATAGACCCAATAACTACATGAGAATTTTCAATGTCTCAAGGAAATGGGTTGAAATAACATTGGATAGATGAGACGTATTAAAAAAAAGAAAAGAAAACAAAGTTCTAACCTCACTTTATAAATAAATTATCTTTCCCTTAGGAAAATGTCACTAGCATTGCCAAAATGCATCCAGACTGATTGGCTTTAAGTTTCCTTTCCTTCCGCAATACTCTTCACCATGTAAACTAACCCTTTACAGCTCATCTCAACTATGAGCTGTATGTTCTTCTATGTCACTATGTATGTATTTCTATTTCAATATTCATTATATGGCAATATGGTTATTACTTTGGGGAGAGGGGGATCATTTCTCCATCATCATTATACCTTCTCCCAAATTTAACCAAGCACCCAACATATTGCCTGGTAAGTAATAGGATTTGATAATCCTTTTAATAAAAGGAAAAAGAGAAAATTATACATTTCCTCTATTTCTATAAATAAAAGGAAATTTTCATTCATTGCTGGTGATCAAGGATAATTTTATAAAATATCTTTTCATCCTAGGAATTATGGAAAGTAAACCCCTTTCAGCCAACATGAGTATCATTTATATAGAAACTCCTGAGCAGATCCATTTGTCCCCGGAGGAAAGTGGGACTGAGTTAATATGAGGAGAGTTGGATTAACGACACTGTTCACATCACTCCCTTGTTGTTACGCTGCTGACCAGCACACATCTATTTAGGGTACTTCTAACTGACCTGTTTGTAGCTCTTTCCTCCAACTTTAAATTGAAGAAATGGTCTAGCCTGCAAGAACAATTTTATTTTCACATCTAAAAAGAAGTAAGTGGTACCTTGAATTTGTAAGGCTGGGCAGTTCTAATGAACTGGGAATGAAGTGTGCTTTCTGCAGATTCTTTTCTATTTCCTGAGGGGCGTCTTCGGTGAAGAGGGGGCTGGGAAAGGCTTTGAGCAAAACTGGTCACTCGCTGGAAGGTGTTATTTTATTTTTAAGAAAAAAAAAAAAGGGAAAAAAAAGATTATCATGGTAACAATGAACATTTCATTTCCAGACAGTAATGAAAACAAAATATAATATTGTGTCCTACCAAGTATCCCAAGGTTCTGTCTCTAGCCCATGATTAGTATTTAATTACTCGTCCAACAAAAGCCTCTCATGATCTCCTCCTTATTAAGCACAATGTTATTTCCTAACATCCCAGAGAACATAATCTTTTGTTCCCTATTATATATCTGCATTCCTTCTCTATGTGGAAATTCCATTAAAAATCAATGGAGTTTCTATACCTGGAACAAGTTCAGAATAGGCAGTAAAGATTCACAGTTCTGATAAGAAAAAGTTCCCATTCGCAAACAACTCCAAGGTTAAGTTAGAAAGTTATGGAACTTCCCCAGATGTTACACAGCACCACTGGAATTCCAGGGATTAAGCCCAATAACAACATAATTTATTGCTTATCAGCATGAAACTTTCTTCAATGAGAAAATAAAAGAAGCATTCTTAAAGGGGCTGATATAAAATGGATGATACCATGGTCTTTGAGATACTTCATTTATTTATTTTTCGAAATAAGAAGGCATCAAACAGACTACCGCTTTATGTCAACTTCCAACACCAAGAACAAAGCTGATTAGTCCAAAACAAACAAACAGAAACAATCATTTGCCACCTTCTGCTAATACTTAATATGTTGTCCCAAAGCAATGGCTTATTTTTGCTATCCTCAGGAAAAGGACCAGGCTGACGATGAAGTATTCTGTCTCTTTAATCCACACCATGAGCATTTTTTCCTTGTGTGTCCACATAGTCAACATAGTAAGTCTGTCCCAAGAAATTAGGACCATCAGAGGACCAGAAATCTCATACAAACCAGGGAACTGAAAGACCAAAAGGGTTTCCCATATTCATCCCACAGACTTATTAGGGCCACACAGAACAACTCTTTATACAGCCTTTGAAAATACCAGTTCTCCAAGAGAGGCCATCTTTTCCAGTAAGAGGTAGTTTTCTGCATTATTTTTAAAAACTTAAAACAGCAAGCTTCACATATCCATTTTCAATGTATCCTTTCTTGGTAAAGAGATGGAGAAATGTGCCACACAGGTAGAACATTCCACTGCTATGCAAATCAGCACAGAATTGGTGGCCAGGTAGTCCATATTCTGGGTTGTCATCCACAGGGGGCGTAGGAGGAGGTAGCTCAAAGGATCAGTGGCTGAGCCTAATGTGCTCTTTTCCACAAAGTGATGGAAATGAAGATCTGCTATAACAAAAGCCCATTTTTCCTCCTCCTTCCACAGCCCCACCAGGAGGCCTGGGTTTAAGCAGAAGAACCCAAGGAGTCTGTCCCAGCCAATCATGGTGGATCCAGCCAAGTTACTCAGGTTGTATTTTGCAATTCAACAATGCCACTGAGGTCCATTTTTGGAGGGGGTTTTAGACTGGTCCATAACAACTGGTGTCATAGCACACAAATCTAAGGTTGACAACATGGCTAGCTATGGCCAGTTCTGGCCGTACAACATAATCCTCACTGAAGAATCTTATATGGAGAGGTCAATGCCCTCCATGATGGATTCTTTTCCACTTTTTTCTTTCACCATAATTACCCAACCTGAACCAGATATTCTGAGGGCCTCTTTGGTTTGAACTGCACGGCCTGTGGAAGGGTTGACCAGCTGGAGAACCTGAGTTAGCGTGGCTTTTGCAAAAGCTCTTTGTCTTCTGAGAGATTCTTTCTTCCCGTACCCAGCTTCTTTATCCTTGACCAATAGTAAGTTCATAGATTCAGCGGTCTTCTCTGCTGAAGCAATTTTCCAGGTGGATCTTTTAGGTGAAAAAGCAGTTGAAGAGATTGTGATCCAATTAAAATGGTCATTGGTCAGATGATAAAAGCGCCTAGTCATGCATCCAGTACACAGCAGGGTTCCAGCATCCAAGTGGGAAAAGATCTTTGGCAAAATTTCTGAAGGCACACGATCCAGAGACACAGAAAGATTAGCGGAGAACTTCCCACAGCACTCTCCCCGCCTTGCGCGCAGCCTCATGGTAGCGCGGCCTGCGACACATCTGAGGCCTGGTCCCTTTCTCAACCCAGCAACTGAGGGCCTCCCTGGGGAACCCCTGGCCTGCGCGACCCCACGGGTTCAGCGGCAAATGCAGCACCTGGAAGCCACCTCCGTCCTGCCCAAGCTCCTGTATTTACACATTTATTTTCATTTGCATTTTATGGATATAAATTACACAAAGAAGTGATGGGTCCTGGCTTCTAAACAGTCATACTCAAATTATTATTATGATGGTTGTAATACAGAATTAATAGCATCATCAGGAGTGATCGTACTGACTATTATTAACAGTTGTGTTGTACACTCTGTGTACCAGGAATATAGGTTTTCCAGGTATAATTTAATCCTTTTTATAAATTTATGAGATATTATTATCCCCATTTTATAGATAAGGAATGTGACACACAGAGAGGTTAAGCTTCTACTCAAGACTTCATAACTACTAACGAGCAAAACTAAAACTCCATCCCAAATCCTTCTGACTCCAAACCATGTATTTGTAACTGCTATGACCTAACTTACTATGAGACTTCACTACTAAACTCTACTCCTTCCCTAGAAAACAGTCAGAGAAATGGGCAGTAACTCACACCATTTCAGAAGGAAAACAAGCACGAGGGGTACTTGCCTCGCAAACTCCCCACTGGGCTACAGCAAGGGCGCAGTCTCCTCACACCTGTCACAGGTAACCTCACAGCAAGATGTATTTGGTTTTAGTGAAGGAACTGATACCTCAGGTGCATCTCTATGCCTCTTGAGATCGTAAGGAACATCATTTTCTCTGTGAAATTTGAGTTTCTTTTGTTTTGTTCTTTTATTTCTTAAAGACAAGTTAGGCTTTCACATCACCTGATTCTTTATAATTAAAGGTCAAAAGTGGCTTGATATTCTGGACTTTTCTGTGATCCAAAACCACCTTTCCAGTCTTAGCCTTCACTACCTTCTAGTACATTGATGGCAACAAAGCCCCCCCCCCCCCTCACTGCAAAAACGTATCCAGAGGTCCAGAGCACTGTGCCTTTCACTGCCTCTGCTCTTCCCTCAACCCAAATGCCCAAACGCTGCTTTCTAACACCTTCCATTATCCTTCAAGAAGAAAGGCTCTCTTTGAAAACAAGCGATGTTTTCTCAGCTAATCAGCCAGGGAGCAACTCTGACTTTACATTCCTAGACTTTCAAAAATCTTGATGGCAAATGAAATATTTTTACATAGACTTCCTGCATGCATTTTCCAACATAACCTCTACACACCTGTCCCAAGTTTGTTGTCTCCAGGTTACGGACTAGTATGAGTTTATAGATGGAAGCCCATTAGGCTTTTGTCTTCTACATTTTCAAAAGGAAAGAAAAAAACTGGTTCTCTCTCCCTCAAATCTTTCTCAGGACATTTCTTCTATGTCAATATAGCACATGCTGTATCCTGTTCTGTGTGATGGCTAGTTATACATAAACCTTTATAACGAATAAGATTTTATTTATAAATAGAATGAATAAGATTTTATAATAAGATTTTTTATTCATTTATTTTTTCATTTATTTTATTTATTCATTTTATAATGAGTAAGATTTATTCATAAATCCGTCTCCTCTGAGAGTTTCTGAACTCCTGGTCTTCAAGCTCATGCTAAGCCAGCGCTGTAATTTACATGTAGCAGAGACTCAGTGAATGTTGAAAAATATATACGTCCATTTTAGAAGCTATTCCCATCTGAACTTCCTAAGCCACTTTTCTAAAAGTCTAACTCCTAGATATCCCATAGTTTATGAGGGTACTAATCAGTGGTGGTACCTTGTGTTTTCTGTAGAGGTTGTTGTAGAGGGCTCTGAAACTTTTCCTAGTGTAGCTGCTGCGATATGCTCCACCGATGAGGTACTCGATTACTAGTCCAATGTCAATCAGTGTTATTCTGTAGCCTGAGAGAAGGGCATGCTGAAACAAAACCATGCAATGCATTGTAACTTTCAGTTCCCGTGCTGTGTCTCCTTTGCCATCTGTTAGAACATAACCCAATCATCTGCAAAGAGGCAGACTCATACTTTTCAAGCATCTTTACAAACTGATCGATTCATGTGACCAACCACTGATACAGTCTGCTTGTTCAGAGGGGAAAAAGCCTATTTTTTTTTAAAGATTTTATTTATTTATTTGTCATAGAGAGAGAAGCGAGAGAAAGCACAGGCAGACAGAGTGGCAGGCAGAGGCAGAGGGAGAAGCAGGCTCCCCGCCAAGCAAGGAGCCCGATGTGGGACTCGATCCCAGGACGCTGGGATCATGACCTGAGCCGAAGGCAGCCGCTTAACCAACTGAGCCACCCAGGCGTCCCGAAAAAACCTAGTCTTAATGTGTTTTTAATTTCACAGATACCAAGTATGTGGTTATATCTGCTCATTCAACACTTTTTTCTCTTTCTTTCATGCATACATACACTTTATACTAAAACACACTTAAATATAGTATAAAAGATTGTTTTTAACTGGAAATTATATAACTATTACAACAGAAGTAAAATCATTGGAGGATATTGCCAAAATGTGCCATTTTGATATACTGATTATATTAAGTAAAAGTTATTTGAGAGACAGCCCATACAAGAAGGACACTCAGATCCTCTTCTGTTTCCCAAAAGCAGGAAATAACTCCCCCATGTGACAGGTACCATCCCTGTCCCGGGAGATAAAGAGACATCCTTATCACCAGAGACGAGAAATTTAGAGCAAAGAAGGTTGTATAAGGGACCCTCGTTACTTTTTACTAATTTACTACCCCAGGTGAAATTCTGTTTAGAATTCCTTACTAATTGAAGCTCCAATGTTAAGTTTTCTTTGTCTTGTCAATTCTTCACACATTTATTGTCTCTTTGTCTGAAAAGTATAAAAATTCCCCACCTTGGTCATTTCTTGAGGTCTCAATTTCATCATTGGGCCTCTATGTGCACACAATAAAACTCTGATTTTTTTCTCCTGTTAATCTATATCATATAACAATTAATTCTTAGGTTAGCTGGAAGAACCATAGACTGGGGAAAATTTCTTCCTCCCCTTCAATATACTGAATGTAAGTGATTCAAAATTAACATTGGCTTAGAACTTCCATTTTTCTATTGAATTGGCTATAGCACTTGGCACTGTGTTGACTACATCATACACAAAATGAGAATATGGAAGGAGGTAGAACACATAGAAATAAAAAACATGGTATGGCAGAATAAAATAAGATCAAAATATGAGGCTGTGCCAAAATAAATGTTATGGCTGATTAGAGGGCTGAGTAGCAGATCTCCAAGTATATGAGTCTTAGTCTAAATGAAGGTAACTGACCACTTAAAAACTTGCCTTACTACCTCTTCATAATCATTACTTCTCAACTACCATTCACAGTACTTTCTTTCATTAAAGTATAATTGACATATAATATCCTACTAGTTTCAGGTGTGTATCATAGTGATTTAATATTTTTATACATTATGATAAGTCTAGATACTATCTGTTGCCATACAAAGTTATTACAATACTATTAACTATATTCCTTATGCTATCCATTACACCCCCATGACTTCTTTGTTGTCTAACTGTGAGTTTATACCTCTTAATCTTACCCTTCACCGATTAAGGTTATTACATTGATTCATATATGAATAAATGCAAATACATGCATAATTTACCTTTTTTAAGGAACACCAAAACTAATGCTCTTAGTTGCTACTAGTTAAAAGCATATTTAACCTATTCTATTCCTTTTTCTTCAGTTTACTGTAAAGGAATCAAAGTTCAAGGAAATAATTTAAGGAAAATCATCTTGATCTGGCATAAATCATGCAAACTAAATTTACATCAGCATGGATACTTTTGCTTACTTCTAATTTGCCAACTAAATGTCTTCCTCTCTAGCCTTTTACTCTGGCTCTCCCACCAAAACAACACAGCCAGAATGCCCGCAATCTCTCCATCAAGATACCACACTTCCAAGAAATGAGCAAGTACTCTTAAAGTGTGCCATGGACGGAGTTTAATCATGGGGACAAAAAAACATCTCTTCTAGTTTTCTGCAGATGTAAATAGAAGTTCTTGGTGATTAAAAGAGAAGCAATTAAAGCATAAGAGATTGTTAAAGGTTTAGTAACTAACAGAAGATGATTTGATTTTAAGTCTGATTTAACTCAAAGTTCAGGGAAAGCACCATGAGCAAAATATGAGCAAGGGTACTGACTAGTAGGACTCATCCTGGCTCCCTAAAACAATGCTCAGATTCACAAAGGCAGCAGGGCCTCCAAGCCATCACTCATAGTCAAAACAGTAACAACAACAAAAAAAAAACAATGAAAATCACATATCAGTCCTCTAATTAATATGACAGGACAAGGAAATGTCTTTATTTTCAGCAAGCATTATTATCTTTGGAAATACTGTTGTATCATGTTGAGGTAAAGTTCTGATTGAAAGTTTTATATGTCCCTGATCCATATTTTGTAAGAGAAAATAATTATTAGTAATGCCACTTACCTGGTGGATCAAATCTTTAAAATATAAAATAAATTACAAGTAAAAAAACTTAAGAGTATGGTTTGGTGATGAAATTGCTCAAACTCCTAGGCAAAGAGGGTAGGTAACTCACTAGAAAATCCAAATCGACATTTTACAAAGCAAAATCTGGCAATACCTCAATCACAGAGCTAAAACAATACACAAAGAAATTTGCACACATTTATAATTAGGTTACCTGTTTTACATCTTGGACAAGATGATGCAAGAGCATATTAGTAGGTCCTTGTTTCTATAATAGGGAAAGAAAAAATTTATTCCTTTTAATTACCATATGCTGGGGGAAAATATTTTATTTCAGAATGTATAAATAACCCAGAATACTGAAAATTTTCTTCAACATCCTTAGTAATAAGGTTTACCTCAATTAATTATAAGTTATTTCTAGAAGAAGATATAATTAGAAATATTTTTCAAAATAAGATGTAAAATGTGTGTGTGTGTGTGTATGTGCGTGCGCACGCGCGCGCACATGCAGGTAGTAAAAATTTAATTAACTTTATTTCTTTCAAGAGACAAAAATAAATTTTAAGTAATTCATAACTATCCTTTATCATATATAAACTACACCATGACAAACCCCATCACACAATTACACTCCATCAACAATTACTTATTGAACACTCTATGTTCAATTCAGCTTTTGAGGGAGCCAATGAAGAATATAAGTACTTTGTTTAAAGTTTTTACAGTCTAATTGAAGAGAGGGGGGACTTACATGAAAAAATAATTACAAAGGTGTATGCTTGGAAAGAGTTGCAAAAAAATTTGTACCATAGGAATAGATCAGTGAAAACTGGAGTATTCAAAAAGAACTTGAAGAGGGCTTTAAAGAAAGGTTAAGATTCAAAGAACAAGGAAGGACATTGCAAGGAGGGCACTTGGCTTGAGCAATTGGTGCTTTTACAATGAGTAAGCTAGTCTGGTTTCAATAAAGGGTCTGCATAGGAAAGTTGCAGGAATAGAATTTTCACAGTGGCTGTAGGTCAAGATGCTTCCAACAATTTAATAAAAGCAATTTGTTCTTATTTACATCACTGGCTTTAATTATGGTCTTCCTGTTGTATTTTCTTAACTTGGTTTGTTTCTACTCTGTGCAATTAATTAAAATAAGAAATGCAGAAATGACCATAGGATAAAATGGATTTGGTAAGAATGTTTGTCCTCTGGTTGAGAAATCTGTCTCTAAATAATCTTTGTATGTCAATATTCAAGAAGACTTGAACATTCAATATTTAGGTTAAGCTAAATATTAAGCTAATTAATAAATGAATCTTAAGGGAGGCGACTGATAGAATTTTCCAATACTCACTGTGTTATAGAGCTCCTCCAGTCGGGGGATGGTAAGAAAGCGATGGAGGTTCACTCCATATTCTATTAAGAGCTTCACAAAATCCACTCGATCCATCACTAAGGCATCTAACATTGCTTGTTCCAGTGCACCAGCCTTCAGAAAGTAGAAATAAATAAGAGAGATAATTAATAAAGTAACAATCATAAAATACAGTCTTACTAAGAAATGTTCAGGACCTGATGGAAGAAATAACAAAAAGTGAACTTAAAGGCATAAAAGATACTTGCAGAAGTAAATCCATTCTTATATCAGAGACAGATAATTGTAAAGATCTCATTGCTTCCCACATAGGTTTAATGCAATTCTAAAAAAAAAAAACTCAAGGCTTCTTTTGTTGTTGTTCTTTTAACTTGGCATGTTTGGATTTAGACTATACCCAGTTTCTAAACATATAAGGGAAATTGAACACACTCATTTACTTCTACTCTGACCCAAAATTTCAGTAAAATTATTGTAAAAGGATTTTTTAAAAGAAATGAGTCCACAAGAGTGTCATATTTTGAAAGCTGGAAAGCAGATGGTCAAGTGGTAATAGGCTTAACTGTCCCCCAGAAAACTAGATGAAAGTCCTCAGAAACTGAAACTAGAAAAAGCCGAGAACCAAACAAATCTATGCCACAGAATTCTGGCAGCTTCAGGATGAAATAAATGTATATATACTGAATCCCTAATGTTGAGACCTTCCCATTCATCTTCCCCAATTTGACTTCCATTAACACTAGCAGCAAGGTTTATCTTATCTAGGTAGGGGATTAGAGGATTCTTTTCAGTAAAGGGACTAAGAGAAAAGGCAGGACTATGCTGTCATCTCTGGTCCCCCCCCAACAAATGGAGGCCACATCACTCCTCTGTGAAGCTCAAACCTACAGTAAAGTCTCACCTACAGGCTCCAAATTTCTAGAGCTTTCTCTCCTCCACTCTTAAAATAAAAAGTCCAGAATAAACACACCACAAAACATCAATCAGTAAGACTCAGACAATGCAAGAAGAAGAAAACTTTGAAAAAACTGTCATTAATACTCTCAGTGAAATAAGATATTACATTCAGGATTCTTAAAAAAAAAAAAAAAAAAAATTTGCTCATAGAAATTAGTAGTATGCTTCCAGAAACCAAATGCTCCATATAAGGCATGAAAATTAAAGTTGAAGAAATCAAAAAAAGAAAAATATGGAAGATTAAAGGAAAAAGGTAAGATTAGAGGAACAGTCCTTAGGTCCAACATTTAAATGTTATGAATTCCAGAAAGAAAACAGAGAAAACAGGAAGGTAATTTCCCAGCATGGAAACCCATAATTCCTAAGCTGAAAGCATGTGCTCAGCATAATGGATATAGAGACTCATAATAGCACACAGCACTGTGAAATCTCAAAACACTGGAAAGATATTTGTTTGAACTTCCAGAGAGGGGAAACAAAATAGTCCAAACAAACAAAAAATCAGAAATGTTGAATGCTAGCAGCTAACTATTCAAAATTCTTCAGGCAAATTAGTTCTGATCTTTAACTGAAATATATCCAAACGTGTAAGCTCTCAAAATGTTTATCTTCCATGTTGCCTTTCTCAGAAAGCTACTAAAGGATGCACCCCCTTAAAATAAAGGAGTAAACCAGGGAAGAAGATGACACGGGATAAAGAAAGCGGGGTTTCTAACACAGGAGAGAGGCAAAGGGAATCTCCAATATGATGATGGTAGATCTCAGGATGACAGCCCAAAATCAGGAACAGCAGGCAACCAGTCCAGATTGTAGCAGTGAGGACAGACCACAGACAGAAATGTTGAGAGGACTCTAAAATGAATGAATCAGAAAACAGCAATATGACTTGCTATTTAAAACTATGGAGATTTATAAATGTCAATACAATCCAAAAATGTCAAAAATACTTTACTCTTGTAATTAGCAGGGCAGGGAACTACTGTTATTTTAGTAGCCTTTTAGTACCATTAGATGTTTTAACTAATATGCATGTATTATACCTGGGGTACAGTCACAATTGCAATCTTTAAAAATGGAATGTTAATAGTGATTATCATTACCACTATAAGTAACTTTCTTCTGCTCTTCTCTGTTTTCACTTATTTATGTTGTGAGTACATATCACACTTTAATGCAAAAATAAGAAGAGCTTCAAGTATTAAATAACAATATAAAAATACAACCATATAAAAACATAAATGAAATATCCTTCCATTCTGTCCTTCTCCCAACTTCATTTGCCAGTTTCAATTAGGCTACAGAGCCTGAGGGGGGAAATATTACTTTAGGGAGGCAAAGTTGATGAAAGAAATGTCTCAGGTATCTGTGGACACCCAGCTACCCAGAAGCTATCTACACACACCTCCCAAACCAATCTATCTATCCTTCAATTTTTTTCTTCTGAGCCACCCGCCCAAAAAGCCAACACAAAATATTTTTCTCAAATAACTTCATCTTCACTCTACCTTCCAATGTTGTCCATAAATCAGGATGTGTTTCTTGGCTATGTCCATTCTGTCCCAAGTCATTGCCAGATTTAGTTGTTCTGATGCTGTTAAATTTGTGCCTAATTTAAAAGAAGGGATCATATATTTTATTTAAAATATCAATATGAAAAAAAAATTTTCCATGGAACATGAAAAGAGGAAATGTGGAAGAGATGTAACCCTCTTCAGACACTCACCCTTGAGCAGAGCTGTTAGGATTGCTAAATCAAGGTCTTGAGACTCCTCGGAATCAGCATCAAATATGGTAATCTGTAACAGTTGAAAAATAGGAAGCCATACATTTTGGGAACTAGTAAAGAAATGTTTTCAAAAAGTCCCCACAAAATGTGCTCTACAGCTAATGAGTTGAGAAACTTGAGACTTAATCTTCTTGATTACTCTCGCTTTTTACTTTACAGAAAACTTTTTTAATAGGGTAATGGAGAATTGTGAACACTCAGTGGGGGGGAAAAAAACCAAGAAATCCATGGGATTTCTTACATGGAATACAGGAAACACTTGGTAACACATTACTACACTGAATTTACCAAGTACAGCCTAGAATGAAGAAACTCATTGTCAATTCCTAATGATAATGAAAAAAACAATCATTCCTTTTGAAGAGATACCATAGGACATCCTTCTGCTCACCTTACCTTAGAGACTAAGATTTTTGCTTGTTAATGAGAGATGAGTCCTTAAGGATTCATCGTAAAACAAGTGAGGCAATTACAATGTGCCCGGTGAACAAGTAGAAAGAGCAGGACAGACAGTCTTCACAATGTACACATTGTGAAATGCGTAGTGCCTCCTGCCGCCTGCCATGATACTAATTTTTGTAAGACAATAATTTCTGTAAGACAAATAAGGCTTTTGTTTCTGATTGTAAAAGTGCCTGGTGGGTCAACTGATTGGCTGAGTGCCTAACTCTTGGTTTTGGCTCAGGCAACAATCTCAGGGTCTAAGATCAAGCCCTGTGTGGGGCTCCATGCTCAGTGCAGAATCTGCTCACGATTCTCTCTCCCTCTGCCCCCCTCTCCTCAAATAAATAAATAAAAAGAAAAAAAGTTTGCCTGCTGTTAATGAATGTTAATAAATGTATCTAAGTAAAAAATGTGTTTTACATAGTAAAGGGAACTATTCAACACAAAGAGCCATGTCTGGCAAGCCCAGATACACCACTAACTAGCCAGTCTGAAGGAAACATTTTAAGGCCACTAATCTCAGATTTCTTATCCACACTGAATCTCAGATTTCTTATCCACAAGGTGAGAAGAACCCACTAAATAATCTCCAAGGTCCCATAAAGGTAGAAAAACTATGCTTCCACAATCCAGGTATTGTTTCCCTTCAACTAACCACCCCTCTATGTGCATGAATAAAATCAATTCTCAATTATGCAGGAGCTGAGGACCTAATTCCTTATATGGGCAAACCCTTTAGCACCTACTTTAGTCCCCTCTTGATCATTACACCCTTCATTACTCTCTTTGATGATGGGAAGACACAAATATAAGGGTGATCTCTTTAAGATGTTCATTTCTTATTGATTTCTCAATACGAAATATGGGAAGTATCAAACGTAGTAGACCATATACAGGATTTCAACTCTTAGCCCATGTATCTGTTCAACCATTCTGTAACTTCATGACTTGGGGCAAATCACTTATATTCTCTAGGTTGCAGCTTTGGCATCTCTGAAACAATTACTGCCATACTGAACTCACTCATGGGGCCACTACAAGGTGAAAAAAATGTATCTGAAAAAAGTTGTTAACTGTAGACATGGCTGTTATTTTTGTTGTTATTGGGTCCACTGAAGCTAAGTGTTTATCACTACGCTTAACCAGGCTTTCTCTAGCCCAAACTGGTTCATTTGTTTATTTTTGTGCTTTTTTTTTTGAGGCCAAGTGGTTAGGTATTACCAAAATCTTGAATGATGTGGTCTAGCCTTTGAAATCTGGAAAGATCACTATAAATCATGACATATTGGCATATTTGCTAGAATTGTTGGTTTCATCTCACCCAAGTCATTGATCAAAATTTTGATCAAAGTACCCTAAAAACCTAAAATCTTTTCCTGAATCTACATTATGGTGACAGCCCCTAGTTTGCAGCCTCCATTTTCTGTCCCAGAGAATAATCTCGGACTTCCCATTGTTCATTGTATCCCTAAAGATCTCCTGCAGGATGTACTTGGGTGTTCTGATATAGTCATCTAAGCCAGCAGACAGGACTTCACATGGAGCTGTTCTTTAACCCTCTGACAATATTTAGGTGTGATCATCACTAAATATGGTCATTTTTCTGTAATATTGGTACCCTGAGTTTTGTTGTTGTTGTTGTTTTCCTAACTGCAGTCTGAAATTTGAAGCATTTTGGGGAGGTGGTCACAGGAGGGAATAAAAAGTCAAGTTTACTCAACTAAGGGTCAAACTTCTACAGAGTTATATACAATCAAATTAAAATTAAAAACTCCTTATTTGGGGGGGGTGCCTGGCTGGCTCAGGTGGAAGAGCATTGATCTTAACTTCAAGGCTCTTGATCTCGGGGTAATGAGTTCAAGTCCCACACTGGTGTAGAGATCACTTGAAACTATAAAATAAAATCTTTTTTTAAAAAAACCCTTATTTTTAGAGGAAGTAAGATGGCAGAGGAGTAGGAGACTGAAATAGCATTAGGTCCCAGGAGTTCAGCTAGATAGTTATCAACCCATTCCCAATACCTACAAACTCAACAGGAGATAGAAGAGAAGAAGAGCAGAAATTCTAGGAACAGAAAAACTACCACTTTCTAGAAGGGAGGACATGCAGAGAAATGAATGTGAAGTGAACAGGAAGATAAACCGTGGGCAGACGGCTGGCTCCTGGCAAGCAGTAGAGCAGTGGAGCACAAAATCTGAACTTTTAGAAGTCCACTCCACTGAGGAACATTGCTTTAGTGGCTAAGCATGAGGGGAGCCCTCATGGGGAGAGTGTGGTCTCAGGGACCCATGGGGTCACAGAAAGACCGGGGGTGTCTGAGTTTGGCAGAGCTCCCAGGTATTGCCATGGGGAGGCTGGCTACAGAGATGGAGCCAAGGAGTGGGTTCTCATCTCGGGGTTACCTTAAACCATGATCCAAGGCACAGCCCGGCCACTGCTCTTCGAGCAGGGACCCCACAAGTGGCAGATCGAGAGAGACCCCCCATCCTTCCTCCTCCAGGAGAAGTGGCATGCAAGCATGTGGCAGGAATCTGCTGGGTTTGGAGACTCCAAACAGGGTTGTGCACCAGAGATAGAAATGCTCGGTCACAGGCCATGTGAGCACAGAGCATAGCCAGAGACCAGGGAGACGGGAGGGAGTGACTGCTTTTTTCTGAGGGTGCACTGAGGAGGGGAGCCCTGAGCACTCGGCTCCTCCAGGCCAGAGTTTGGGAGGTTGCCATCTTCATTCCCGTCCTCCAAAGCTCTACGGAAAACATTCAGGGAACAAAATCTCCTGAGACTGAACCCAAGCAGGTAACTGAGCCTGGCCCCTGACAAGGGCAGTCCAATTCCACCTCAGGCAAAGACATTTGAAAATCACTGCAACAGGCCCTGCCCCCAGAAGATCAGCAAGAACATCCAGCCAAGACCAAGTTTACCTATTAACGAGAACTGTAGATATCCAGAGCTAGGGGAAAGCAACACATAGAATTCATGGCTTTTTCTCATGATCTTTTAGTCCTGCTAAGTTAAATTTAAAAATTTTTTTTTCTTATTCTATTTTATTAACTTTTCCTCTTTCTTCTTTTAATGTTCTTTTTAACTATTATCAATACCGTTTAAAAATAACTTTTTAAAATTTTAATTGTTACTGTCATATTTTATTCCCTCATTGTATTTAACCTTATTTTTTGTGTAAATTCTTTTTCTTTAAAATGTTGGGATACAATTTCTTCTAACAGATCAAAATATACCCAAATGTAGCTCCAGACTGATCACATTCTCTTTTTTTTTCCTTCTTTTTCCAACTAACTTATAGCAATTCCTTTTTTAAAATGTTTTTAAATTTTCATCTTTATAATCATATTCTATCCCTTCATTGTGTTAACTCTTATTTTTGCATACATATACATTTTTTTTTCTTTCTTTAAAATTTTGGGAGGTAGTTTCTTCTAAGAGACTGGAATACATCTATTCACCAATCTAACATATATATATATATATACACATATGTATATATATATTAGTTCTTATTTTTCCACTTTTATCTCCCCCAGTTTCAGGTCTCTTCTAATCTGGTTAGTGTATATTTTCCTGGGGTCTTTGCAAACTTATTAGTATTTCACTCACTCTTTCATGTATTCTTATCTGGATAAAATGACAAGGCAGAAATACTCACCACAGGGGGAAAAAAAAAAGAACAAAAGGTAGCACCAATGGCTAGGAACCTAATCAATATGGACACTGGTAATGTTAGAACTATAGTTCAGAATGATGATTATCAAGGTGCTAGGTGGGCTCAAAAAAGGCATGGAAGGGGAGGGGCGGGATAAAAAAAAAAAAAAGGCATGGAAGATATTAGAGAATATCTTTCTGGAGAAATAAAATCCCTTTCTGGAGAAACAAAGAATTAAAATCTAACCAAGTTGAAATTTTAAAAAGCTATTAATGAGGTGCAATAAAAAATGGAGGCTCTTACTGCTACAAAAAATGAGGCAGAAGAGAAAATTAGTGATATAGAAGAACAAATGATGGAGAATAAAGAAGCTGAGGAAAAGAGAGACAACTACTGGACCACGAGCAGAGAATCTCAGAGATAAGTGATACCATAAGACGAAACAATTTTAGAATAATTGGGAACCTAGAAGAAGAGAGAAAGGGGCAGAAGGTATATTGGAGCAAATTATAATAGATAAATATCCTAATATGACAAAGGGGACAAGTATCAACATCCAGGAGTCACAGAGAACCACCCTCAAAATCAGTAAAAATACAGTCATAACCCATCATCTAATAGTAAAACATACAAATCTTAGTGACAAAGAGAAAATCCTGAAAGCAGCTCGGGACAAGAAGTCTGTAACATAAAATGGTACGAATAGCAGACTGACAGCAGACTTATCCACAGAGACTTGGCAGGCCAGAAAGGACTGAGGACTGGCATGATATATTCAGAGCACTAAACGAGGAAAAAATGCAGCCAAGAATACTATATCCATCTAGGCTATCATTGAAAATAGAAGGAGAGATAAAAATCTTCCATGACAAACAAAAACTACAAGAATTTGCTAACACCAAACCAGCCCTACAGGAAATATTGAAAAGGGTCCTCTAAGCAGAAAGTGAGCCTAAAAGTAACATACCAGAGAGGAACAGAGACAATGTACAGTAAGAGTCAGCTTACAGGCAATACAATGGCACTAAATTAATATCTTTCAATAGTTATCCTGAATGTAAATGCCCCAGTCAAAAGACAGAGGGTATCAGAATGGATAAAAAAACAAAATCCATCAATATGCTATCTACAAGAAACTCATATTAGACCCAAAGACAACTCCAGATTTAAAGTGAGGGAGTGGAAAACTATTTACCATGCTAATGGAGATCAAAAGAAAGTTAGGGTAGCAATTCTTGTATCAGATAAATTAGATTTTATGCCAATGATATAATAAGAGATGAGGAAGGACACTTTATCATACTTAAAGGGTCTGTCCAACAAGATCTAACAATTTTAAATATCTACGTCCCTAACAAGGGAGCAGCCAATTATATAAACCAATTAAAAACAAAATCAAAGAAACACACTGACAATAATACAATAATAGTAGAGGACTTTAACACCCCCTTCACTGAATTGGACAGATCATCTAAGCAAAAGATTAACAAGGAAATAAAGGCCTTAAATGACACACTGGACCAGATGGACATCACAGATATGTTAAGAACATTCCATTCCAAAGCAACAGATACACATCTTCTCACATGGAACATTCTCCTGAATGTATCCTGGGTCACAAATCAGGTGTCAACTGGTACCAAAAGATTGGGATCATTCCATGCATATTTTCAGACCACAGTGCTCTGAAGCTAGAACTCAATTACAAGAGGAAAGTTGGAAAGAACTCAAATACATGGAGGTTAAAGAGCATCCTACTAAGTAATGGATGGGTCAACGAGGAAATTAAAGAACAACTAAAAAAATTCATGGGAACAAATGAAAATGAAAACACAACTGTTCAAAATCTTTGCAACACAGCAAAGATGGTCTTGAGAGCAAAGTATATAGCGATACAAGCCTTTCTCAATAAACAAGAATGGTCTCAAGTACACAACCTAACACTACACCTAAAAGAGCTGGAAAAAGAACAGCAAAGAAAGCCTACACTCAGCAGGAGAGAGAAATCATAAAGATCAGAGCAGATATCAATGAAATAGAAACCAAAAGAACAGTAGAACAAATCAACAAAACTAGGATCTGGCTCTGTGAAAGAATTAGTAAGACTGATAAACCACTGACCAGACATATCAAGAAGAAAAGAGAAAGGACGTAAATCAATAAAAACATGCATGGAAGAGGAGAAATCACAACAAACACCAAAGAATACAAACAATTATAAGAACATATTATGAGCAACCATATGCCAGCAAATTTGACAATTTCTAGAGACATATAAACTATCAAAACTGAACCAGGAAGAAACAGAAAACCTGAACAGACCCATAACCAATTAGGAGATTGAAGCAGTCATCAAAAATCTCCCAACAAACAAGAGCCTAGGGTCAGATGGCTTCCTAGGGGAATTCTACCAAACATTTAAAGGAGAATACCTATTCTCCCAAAACTGTTCCAAAAAACAGAAATGAAAGGAAAACTTCCAAACTCATTTTATGAGCGCAGCATTACCTTGATCCCAAAACCAGATTGGGTTTAAAAAGGAGAGTTTAAAAAGGAGAATTACAGGGCGCCTGGGTGGCTCAGTGGGTTAAGCCACTGCCTTTAGCTCAGGTCATGATCTCAGGGTCCTGGGATCGAGCCCCACATCAGGCTCTCTGCTCAGTGTGGAGCCTGCTTCTCTCTCTGCCTCTGCCTGCCTCTCTGCCTACTCTGTCTCTCTCTCTGTCAAATAAAAAATCTTAAAAAAAAAAAAAAGGAGAATTACAGACCGATATCCTTGATGAACATGGATGCAAAAATTCTCACGAAAATACTAGCCATAGGATCCAACAGTACATTTAAAGGATTATTCACTACAACCAAGTGGGATTTATTCCTGGGCTGCAAGGTTGGTTCAATATCCACAAATCAATAAATGTGATACAATATATTAATAAAAGAAAGAACAAGAACCATATGATACTCTCGGGACTCCTAGGTGGCTCAGGTCATGATCCTGGGATCGAGTTCCACATCCAGCTCCTGGCTCAGCAGGGAACCTGCTTCTCCCTCCCACTCTGCCAGCTGCTCTCCCTGCTTGGACTTTCCCTCTCTGTTAAATGAATAAATAAAATCTTTAAAAACGAAAACAAAAAGCCCTATGATACTCTCAATTGATGCTGAAAAAGCATTTGACAAAGTACAGCATCCTTCCTTGATCAAAACTCTTCAAACTGTAGGGATAGAGGGCTCATACCTCAATACCATCAAAGCCATCTATGAAAAAACCCACAGCAAATATCATTCTCAATGGGGAAAAACTGAGAGCTTTCCCCCAAGGTCAGAAACATGGCAGAGATGTCCACTATCATCACTGCTATTCAACATAGTACTAGAAATCCTAGCCTCAGCAATCAGACAACAAAAAGATAAAAAGCACCCAAATCGGCAAAGAAGTCAAACTCTCACTCTTTGCAGATGATACGGTACTTTATGTGGAAAACCGAAAGACTCCACTCCAAAACTTCTGGAACTCAGACAGGAATTCAGTAAAGTGTCAGGATATAAAATCAGTGCTCAGAAATCAGTTGCATTTCTATATACCAACAACAAGACAGAAGAAAGAGAAATTAAGGAGTTGATCCCATTTACAATTGTACCCAAAACCATAAGATACATAGGAATAAACCTAACCAAAGAGGCAAAGAATCTGTACTCAGAAAACTATAAAGTACTCATCAAAGAAATTGAGGAAGACACAAAGAAATGGAAAAATGTTCCATGCTCATGAATTGGAAAAACAAATATTGTGAAAATGTCTATGCTACCTAAGGCGATCTACATGTTTAATGCAATCCCTATCAAAATACCATCCATTTTTTTCAAAGAAATGGAACAAATAATCCCAAAATTTATATGGAACCAGAAAAGACCTCGAATAGCAAGAGGAATGTTGAAAAAGAAAGCCAAGGTTGGTGGCATCACAATTCCAGACTTCAAGCTCTATTACAAAGTGACCATCATCAAGACAGTATGGTATTGGCCCAAAAACAGACACATAGATCAGTGGAACACAATAGAGAGCCCAGAAAGAGACCCTCAACTCTATGGTCAACTCATCTTTGACAAAGCAGGAAAGAATGTCCAGTGGAAAAAAGACAGTCTCTCCAACAAATGGTGTTGGGAAAAGTGGACAGCCACATGCAGAAAAATGAAACTGGATCATTTCCTTATACCACACACAAAAACAGACGCAAAATGGATGAAAGACCACAATGTGAGAAAGGAATCCATCCAAACCCTTGAGGAGAACACGGGCAGCAACCTCTTCAGCCTCAACTGCTACAACTTCTTTCTAGAAAATCGTCAAAGGCAAGGGAAGCAAGGGCAAAAATGAACTATTGGGACTTCATAAGATTGAAAGCTTTTGCACAGCAAAGGAAACAGTCAACAAAACCAAACAACATATCAGATAAAGAACTAGTATCCAAAATCTATGAAGAACTTATCAAACTCAACACCCAAAGAACAAATAATCCAATCAAGAAATGGGCAGAGGACATGAACAGACATTTCTGCAAATAAGACATCCAAATGGCCAACAGACACATGAAAAAGTGCTCCACATCACTCGGCATCAGGGAAATACAAATCAAAACCACAGTGAGATACCACCTCACACCAGTCAGAATGGCTAAAATTAACAAGTTAGGAAATGACAGATGCTGACGAGGATGCAGAGAAAGGGGAGCCCTTCTACACTGTTGGTGGGAATGCAAGCTGGTACAACCACTCTGGAAAACAGTATGGAGGTTCCTCAAAAAGTTGAATAGAGCTACCCTACGACCCAGCAATCGCACTACTGGGTATTCACCCTAAAGATAACAAATGTAGTGATCCAAAGGGGCATGTGCACCCGAATGTTTATAGCAGCAATGTTCGCAACAGCCAAATTATGGAAAGAACCTAGATGCCCATCAACAGATGAATGGATAAAGAAGATATGGTACACACACATACACACACACACACACACACACACACACACACAATGGAATACTATGCAGCCATCAAAAGAAATGAAATCTTGCCATTTGCAAAGATGTGGATGGAACCAGAGGGTATTATACTGAGTTAAATAAGTCAATCAGAGCAAGACAATTATCATATGATCTCCCTTATATGAGGAATTTGAGAGGCAGGGCAGGGGGTTATGGGGGGTAGGGAAGGAAAAAATGAAACAAGGTGGGATCGGGAGGGAAACAAACTATAAGAGACCCTTAACCTCAGGAAACAAACTGAGGGTTGCTGGGGGATTAGGGGGAGGGATAGGGTGGCTGGGTGATGGACACTGGGAAGGTATGTGCTATGGTGACTGCTGTGAAATGTGTAAGCCTGATGATCCACAGACCTGTACCCCTGGGGCAAATAATACATTATATGTTAATAAAAAATATTTTAAAATAAATAAATAATTTAAAAGTTCTTATTTTTAAAAGTTGTGGAAACAGATACTATGATTGGTACAAATTATCAGTTTTAAAGTCATTTGAGTTATCATACTCACAGAATCCCTGTGCACCATACACTCCATTAGAATTTGAAAAAGGTGCTTGGACTGTTTATGACTAAAGTTGAAAGTGTTCTGAATCATGCAGATGATCTCCTCCTTCACCTGAGGCCGCAGAGCCCTGGGAGAGAGAGAAAAGGTCACGACTTGGCACAGTGCAGAGGAGGGAACAAGCCAGTAACTTCAGGCAAGAGCACCTGTGGGTCGCCTCTGAATGAGAAGCTTTCCGTGGACACTTCTGCTCTGAGAGCAAGTGGGCAGGAAGCAGAGGGAAGGAAGGTACCAGGAGAGGCTGAATTTGAAAGCGAGCACGGACGGATCTGCCATGGTCCTGGAAAGAATGCACTCTTGGGCAAGGCTCCTGAGCGGACAGAACTCCAATCCATGTCTACTTAAGTAAATTGGTGGGGTCGACATTTTAGTTCATAGGCATTATATTTACTTAAACAGGAGAAATACCACACTTTTGAAATTGGAAATACCACACTAGATATAGGGATAGCTAGAAAAAAGATTTTTTCTTTCATTTGGAAAGGCTAAAGAATTAAAACCTTAGGGCACCTGGGTGGCTCAGGCAGTTAAGCATCTACTTTTTTTTTAATTTTTTTATTTTTTATAAACATATATTTTTATCCCCAGGGGTACAGGTCTGTGAATCACCAGGTTTACACACTTCATAGCACTCACCAAAGCACATACCCTCCCCAATGTCCATAACCCCATCCCCTTCTCCCAAACCCCCTCCCCCCAGCAACCCTCAGTTTGTTTTGTGAGATTAAGAGTCACTTATGGTTTGTCTCCCTCCCAATCCCATCTTGTTTCATTGATTCTTCTCCTACCCACTTAAGCCCCCATGTTGCAAGTCATGATCCCAAGATCCTGGGATCAAGTCCACATGGGGCTCCCTGCTCAGCAGGGAGTCTCCTTCTCCTTCACCCCTGCTCATACTCTCTCACTCTCTCTCTCAAATAAATAAATAAATAAATAAATAAAATCTTGCTTTTTTTTTTTTTTTTTTTTAAAGATTTAAAACCTTTCATAAAAAGACCATAGTTTAATGCTGGGTTGCTGATTTCCCCAGTTCCTCTGTTCTCACTAATGACAAATGATCCTAAAGGTGATCTGGGGCCCACGCTAGTCTCACTCACTGCAGGGTTTTTTCAACTTTATGGAGCAACTGCCGGAGCACTCTCTCCCTCACTCCCCTGTGGAAGTGCTCCCTCACCCCCCACTCCGATCCCCTGCAAGGTTCAAGAACCCCTGAGAGAAGCAGGCCATTCTTCAGCGAAAGAAACAGCGACTTGTATCAGTGGAGGGCATTTGGGCATTAATCCATACATATAAAAATCACTGAAAAATTAATTCCTGTCTAATCTCTGTCTCCCCAGGATATGCGTCCCACCCAAACACAGAGCTTCAATGGAGGAATAAAATGGAGGAATAAATAGTTACTGTGGTTTGACAGCTGAGGAGTCCACAACTCACCCTTCATCTGCTAGGTGTTTGTGGGTAAAGGCCAGGAGGTCGGCGGCCCTGCCGGTGCCGTCACACACCACCACGGGATCTTTGTCCCTCACAGTCTCCCACACGGCGAGGATGACGTTGGGACCTCCTTCCACCACAAGCCCCACCACGGGCACACCTTGTCTTGAACCTGTTTCAGAGGACAAGTGATACCAAAGTGTTACAGAGAAACCTTACGCTGGCCCATCATCCATTTTGATTTCCTGGACACAAGTCTTTCAATCACCCCAGGCTTCCCTAGTTCAAGACCAAGCCAGAAGCTTGCACTTTCCATAAAGTTGCAGAAATAATGGTGAGAGCATCTTCAAGCTTTTCCCCGACTAAAAAGGTAGCTAAGGGTTTTCACTAGTTTAAAAAAATTTTTTTTAAATAGTCTTCAAGAAATCTCTATTTTTCATTGTGGAAAACTTCAAACATGTCTTTAAAAAAAGAAAAAACAGAATGATATAATGGATCCCAATGCATCTATCACTCACCTGCTAAAATGATAAACCTTTTGCTAATTTAATCAACTTCTAAGTCTGATTCTAAGAACAAGATGGGATGGATAACTCTTTTAAAGAAAAGATATTGGGTGAAAAAATGTTACAGAATGAAATATATAGTATGATCCTTTTTATATTTTTAAAACCACATACATGAGTATATATTTATAAATATTTGCATTATATATATTTCTGTGTATGCTTGCCCAATACATATAGGTGTATAAATGTATGTTTATTATACATACATATCCATATATACAGTTACATATGCATTTATTATATATATACATATATACATTTTTATATATCCAAATACCCGTGTGTGTGTGTATATATACAAACACATTTTTATACACATACATATCCACATTGGATATATATGGAATATATATATAAAACCAGAAAACTCTGGAAGTGTACACATCAAACTACTAATACTGGAGAGGGAGGGCAGGATTTGGAGAAACATTCGAAAGGGACCTTATTTATTCTATAGACCTCTTTAAATTCTACACAGTGCATGCATCGATATATTTAAATCATTATTTTTATTTTTTAAAAGCAGAAAAATCAGCAGGCAATATCACACTCACCTGGCCATCAGAGGATGTTTTCCTGGGCCCCAACTTTAACAGGCCCTCGTCTAGTCTCGCCCCTCCCCTCACAGTGAACAGTCTACAGGACCAACGTTTGAGGGACGCCTCTATGCCCTCTTCCCTATTTCCCAGAGTTGACCTCAACCCCCAAATTCCTGCCTTTAGGGGCTTCCAAAGCCTCTGCTCCAGCTACGTCCTCCTGCAGGACATACTTGCCCATGACTCTGGGGCATAGGGGAGAGGTGGGTCGAGCTTGGACATACAGGCTGGGGTGTGCAGGTGAGTACATGTGTGAAGCCCTTGGCACAGAGGGATGGAGCCAAGGGCAGAAAGAGAAGCAGAGAGCAGGCTGTATGTAGGCTGGCGAGACAGTCCTGGCTCTGGCTCAGAACTCCCGAATTTCCCAGATGCTGAACTCAAACCTTGGCCTTCCAGCTATATGGACAAATGTAAAAGGATAAAACATTATACAGTTTGTTAGCTTGGTTTAAAGCTTTTAAATATTCTAACAGATAATATGTGGGCTTTCCTGTGTACCCTGTCCTGGACTCCACAAATATCTGGTGGGGGTGGGAGCTGGGGGTGAGGGAGGTGCCTTAGCAGGTATCCAAACATGGAGTTCAGTCTGTCTGATTGCTCTGAGATTCTACTTCTTTTCCTCCTCCATATACTTCTACCTCATTATTCTCTCCCTGTCACTAAAAAGTTAATCTAAGATACATCAATTGATAGTCATGGGATTCCTCTAACAATATAGTCTTATAAAAGCTAAATGAGATGAAGAAAATTATACTTAACACGTAGAAGTACTAGAAGAAAATTCAAATAAATATTCCCTTAATCATAAATTATTGACATGGATGGAAAAAACTTTTATAAGAGAATATCTTATACCTTATATAATGAAATACTACACAGCCATTAAAAATGTTTTGAACTATGCTTGCTGATGTGGGAATGCATTCATGGGGAGGGGAAGACTACAAAAGCAGCATGGATATTATACAAACCTAGCGTTCATTTTAAAAAAAATATTGCTTTGTGGGCGTGTAGAAAATTTCTGAAAGCATATATATGAAAAAGGTGACAATGGTTAGGTTTTTGTGTGTGTGAAATTATGGAAAACCCTTCCTTCTACTATATGTTATCTTTGCTTTACCTGAATATGACAGTATATAGCACTTTTATCATCACAAAAGAATAAGGGTAAAGAGGGAATTCAATTTCTATTAGGTATGTCTTTCTAGAAGCGATAACTAATTCCCACAAAACTAAAAATATTTGTGATTGTTTTCCACAAGAAGAATCTTACTGATGCTACTAATTAAATTTGTTTAAGAAAAGAAAAAAGAGAAAAATGTCAATTTCTTGCTGAAAAATCTTACCAGGAAGCTCCCTCTACCCTTGGACCCCAGGATTAGGCAGGAATATGATATCATGCTCCAGATTAAAAGGTCCTAGGATGGACATCCCAGGAAAGCACTCTCCCCCACTGAGAGTTGGATATTAAAGAGATACAGAGGCATCTGATTATATGCTTTCTATCCTCAGGGGCTTAGGAACTGACAATGGCCACATTTCAAATGGCGAAACCCAGGAATTCCTATAGCAACTTTATGATGTCAGGGTTTGGGGTTTTTTTTTTTCTAAGTACTCTTGGCGAGTACCAAGGGTTTTCCAGGGACTCCAAGAAGTCCAGCTGAAAAGAAATGAAAGAAATCAACAAAATATTTAAGTCTTTTCCATCCAAATAAATCCTCTTTAAGCAGTACAAATATGGTAGAAAGCCTCCCCAGTGGGCATGGTGGGCACGAAGACCAGCTCTGCTATGTAAGAATTTGGTGTCTGTTGGAGGCTTTTCTTTTCTTTCTTCTTCTTCTCTTCCTTCTCCTCCTCCTCCTTCTTCTCGCTCCTTCCTTTCTTCCTTTCCTATGTGTGTGCATGTAGGTGTCTTAACGGTTTTTGTTCCTTCCTATTGGTTCTCCTTAGAATAATAATTGTTACCAATCCACGGGAATGGACTACACACACAAAATGGACTTTTTACACACAAAGTAAAACTCTCCAAATAAGTCCCAAGTTTCAAGATCTTTGAAAGTAGAAATGTTACTTGATGCTATGTGGAAGCTTCAGGTTGTATGCACAAATGGAGAATCAGCAGGCAATAAGAAAGACAAGACTTTGCTCTCCGGGGGCACACATTATGACGCTGTACGAAAACCCTAAGCAATTTCGGTGGTGGGCATGGGTCAGCAGAGGCAACAGGACATTTCAGGTAATTGAGAGTTGGGACCCCGAGGGAGCCCTCCTGCAAAGACTCTTCTTCAGGTCAGTCTCTCACCTGTCCTCATCTTCTCTGCTCTGTGGCTCTCCTTCCCCCCCACCTACACCCACTCCACAGAGGACCACATGCCTGATCCCCTCTCCCCTTTCCTTACCTAAATGAGCCTCCAACCTTCATTAACACTATGCTCTAAGTGACTGGCAACAATTCCCAGGGTCCCTCCCACACTACCCCACCACCACCGCCTCCGCAGACTAGATTACACCTGTATCAAAGGAAGATAAAAGGAAAGAAAGAAACAGACATTTACTGAGGGCCTACTATGCACCCAACACTATTGCAGGCACAGCAAGCGTACATTATCTCAATTTTCACAATGAAAGGTAGACAGTTTCCTCCCTTTTATATTAAGAGCACTGTTTAACAGATGTTAACTCCCTTGGCCAAGAACATAGATAGTAGATGATACAGCTTCTTTGATCTATCTGACCTCATACATTCTTCTGCCTCAGAAGATCAAGGTGAAAAACTCAAAGGACATTCAACATATAAGGCCAAAGTCAAAGACTAAACAGGACTTGAGCCTCCCTAGGGCCTTGGCTCCCTGGTCTTCTGCCCCAACAGTGGGGAGATTTTGTGGAAGATTTAACTCACGGAAAGAGGCAGAAGCCCACTTTCTGCTGCCTTGGACAAAACGTCTCCATTGCTCAGGCAGCACCTAGTTTCCACCTCTCCACCCAAAGATGTTTGCTGATTCTGGCCCTCTCCCCCCTTCTCCCTCCTGCAGATACTACTATTAAAGAAGAGACAATAGGTCCAAAATAGAGTCACTTGTGCTAAGCTCCACATCAGCAAACCAAGACATAATACTCAACTTAATTGCAGTTGCAACCTCTCCCAGGAATGTAACCTTTAACCAGTCCATCTGGAATTATCTGGTTGGCACTAGTGAGGTCATCTGCCTGGTAGGACCCCCACGCCCACCCCACCTTCCCCCAAAGGAAGGTGACCTTGCCCAAAACAATCCACTCCTTGTTAGAAGAACTCCCTTGCCACACCTCCTTCTGCCTATAAAAGTCTTCCACTCTGTCCTGCTCCTTGGAATTCCTCTCCACCTGCCAGATGGGATGCCGCCCAACTGATGAATCACTGAAGAAGGCTAGTAAGATCTTTCAGTTTACTCAACTGAATTTTGTTTTTTTAACACTACCAAAATGGCCATCTCGAAGCATCGTGGAAGCAGCACACAACACTGAAAACCTTCAAAGGTCCTATTGCTAAAAGCCCTGTCTGGTTTTAATGCTCTCCTATCTGGGGCATGCCACCATATATGAAACGCATCTTCCCTGACAGTCAAACTCATGCCCGACTCTTCCCAGGCCAGTCTCCTTCCGGCTCTTCAGTCATCTCCATGCTGGGGTCAACACCTCCCCCACCACACACACAACCATCCTCCACCCATCCTGCCCTGTGGACAGCTGGAGGCTACGCTAAGTCTCCATTGTTCCAGAAAACCTCTCCTGACTATGCTGTCCCCCAAGACTTCTTCCTCTCTCTCCTGTCACCCACAATTCCACATTTCTGCTTTCTTCTGACTGTGGGTTCACGTATGTTAATTTAAGGCAGGGAGTAGCTTGGACCTCTCTACTCTGTATGGATGACAAAGGAATGCCTTTCTCCATAGTATCCCCAAGCCAGGCCCTGGTGGCTGAGCCTCCGTGGTACTCACGACTGTGTATTTTCTGCAGAGACAGGTACTTTTCCAGGTTCCTCCTGAGCTTCATCTCATTTCCATACTTGCCCACAGTCCCGTCATCGGACAAGATGAAGTGAGAATGCATGCTGTTGAGTGTGGTGAGCTTGCTGAGGGGGTTGCCCAGCGTCTGGTACAGGCACACTACCTGAAGAGAGTAAAGATATGAGGGAAGGTCAGAGAAGGACCTTGACTCTGACCCCAGAATACAATTTCCCAATAAAAGCAACCAGCCATTCTCAAGGAGGAAAAAAATATGCACCATTAGCCTGAAACTTTTTTTAGTACTAAAACACAAGGAAGTCATGAAAAACAACTAGAATTGTGTTAAAAGGACTCAGAAGACAATTTGAAAATTTTCCACTGGCCAAAATGGGATAGCTCAGACATAATTAAGAGTAATAACTAGAATAGATGAATTGAAACATATTTAATATTCGGTATGTTTCAATTCATGAACCAAAAAAATCTCACTGTTCACCTTGAAGGATGATAGATAATGAATCATTGCTTTGAGAACTGGAAGATAAAGAGAAAGAATCAAGCATTCTGCCTTTTCTCATACAACTGTACCACAAAGTAAAAACAAATCGTTGATGAGAATATGTTTCTCTTTACAGAGTGTTTAGCTAATAAAGAACACTATAATTAAATATCATCATTTGCAACTCAGTTGAGATCATGAATCTACGCAAGGACATCATAAAAAGAAAGATGATCATAAGTTACAAGGAAAGGACCCATCTCTTACGGCATAAACTCGCACAAAATAACTTGTATTTGATCATACCTTTGGATCAAACTACCAATTTACAGGAAAAACAAGAGACAGAGAAATACATTAAACCCTACTATAACAGGCTAAATTTGTAAAATGCAAACTATGGGAAATTCTTCAGGAAAAATGACCTAGTTCTTTAACAAATAAACTGCACCAAAAAAAAAAAAAAAAAGAGAGAGAGAGAGAGAGGGAGAGAAGGAGGGACAATCCATAGGTTAAAAATGACTGCGGGGGGTGGGGGGTGGTGGTGGGCACCTGGGTGGCTCAGTGGGTTAAAGCCTCTGCCTTCGGCTCGGGTCATGATCCCAGGGTCCTGGGATCAAGCCCCACATGGGGCTCTCTGCTCAGCAGGGAGCCTGCTTCCCTTCCTGCCTCTCTGCCTACTTGTGATCTCTGTCAAATAAATGACTGCAGGGCACCTGCGTAGCTCAGCCAGCTGAAATCCAACTCTTGATTTCAGCTCAGGTCATGATCTCAGGGTCATGAGATCAGCCTTGCATCGGGCTTCATGCTAGGCATGGAGCCTGCTTGGGATTCCCTCTGTCCTCAGCTCCTCTTCCTCTCCTTCTCTAACAACAATTTAAAAAAAAAAAAAAAAAAGACTGAAAGTGACTCAGGAGACATCTCAACCCATCACAATACAGGAAACTTTTCTGGATAATGAAAGCAAACAACTAGGGTACCTGGGAGGCTCAATTGGTTAAACATCTGCCTTTAGCTCAGGTCCTGGGATCAAGCCAGGCGTTGGGCTCCCTGCTCAGCACGGACTCTGCTTGTCCCTCTGCCCTCCTACCTACTTGCACTCTCTCTCTTTCTTCGTCTCTCACTCCTTCAAGTAAATAAATATTTTTTTTAAAAAGGAATTAAACACAACCAGAACATTGAAAATAGACTAGCTATTTGTTGATATTTAGGAATTAATTTTTAATTTTTTAGGCATGAAAATGGCAATGTCTTTATATATTTTTAATTGTCCATATATTTCAGAAATATCTACTTATTGGTATTTAGAAATAGCAAAGTAGGGGCACCTGGGTGGCTCAGTGGGTTAAAGCCTCTGCCTTCGGTTCAGGTCATGATCCCAGGGTCCTGGGATTGAGCCCCACATTGGGCTCTCCGCTCAGCGGGGAGCCTGCTTCCTCCTCTCTCTCTCTCTACCTGCCTCTATACCTACTTGTGATCTCTGTCAAATAAATAAAATCTTTAAAAAAAAAAAAAAGAAATAGCAAAGTATTGGTAAATCAATTGCTAAATTAGAAATACTGGTTAAAATATTTAGCAGAGACACTATGTGATGTCTGGAATTTGCTTCAAAATATTGGAGTGAAGAGGTGGGGAATGGATAAAGAAGAGAGGAGACAAAACTGGTCTAATTTCATAATTGCTGAAGCTGGGAGATGGGTACACAGGATTTCATTATTTTAATCTCTCTACTCCTTAATGTGTGTGAGATTTTCCAAAATGAAAGTTAAACCATACACATGTCTATGCTAATTGATATAGAGAAGTAACTGTTAAATAGTTAATCCAAAGAACAATCCACAAAAACAAATAAAAATAAAAAACAGATTTACCTTAATGGGTTTCTGTTACTACTTTTTTATGTAAATTTTTTTATTATACATACGTACACATATGTAGGAAAAATTCTACACACCAAGATATTAATGGTGGTTATACTTCCTCTTCATACCTTTGGTAATTTTCACCAAAAATATACACTATTGGGGCGCCTGAGTGGCTCAGTGGGTTAAAGCCTCTGCCTTCAGCTCAGGTCATGATCCCAGGGTCCTGGGATCGAGCCCTGCATTGGGCTCTCTGCTTGGCAGGGAGCCTGCTTCTCCCTCTCTCTGCCTGCCTCTCTGCCTGCTTGTGATCTCTGTCTGTCAAATAAATAAATAAAACCTTAAAATACACACACACACACACACACACACACACACACACACTATTCTTATACACAGACCTAGACAAGTCTGTTCCTTATTTAGAAAAAAAACCAGGATCAAAGAATCAATACACAGGAATGAATAAAGCAGAGAGCAGTACAAGATAAGGAAAGAGAAGGGTCAGTTCATGAATGGTCCTTGTTTTATCAGACACACCACGACAAGAAACTCGACCATTACTCTCAGCAAGACAGGAGCCATTGAAGGGTTTTTCATAGGGGAATAGCATGATCTGATTTATATTTTAGAAGAATCATTTTGGCTACTGTGTTGAGATTAGATGACAAGAAGTGAGAAGCACAAGAGAAAGGAAGGCTTATTACTACAATCGTCCAGGGGTCAGATGATGGTGGTTTGGACCTGCTCAGTTACAGTGGGGTAGTGAAAGAGATCATTCCAGGTATATTTTTATATTTAAAGTGAAGCTGAGATAATTTACTGATGGAGTACGTTTGAGGTATTGAGACAGATCATTCCAGGATTAGTCTGAGGTTTTTGGCTTCAACAACTGCAAGGATAAGATCATTTTCTAAGATAGGCCAAGTAGGAAGACGAAAGTTGACTTGGGTATACTACATTGAGATACCTTCTAGAAACCCAGGTATAGCATTAGGGCGCCTGGGTGGCTCAGTGGGTTAAAGCCTCTGCCTTTGGCTCAGGTCATGATCCCAGGGTCCTGGGATCGAGCCCCGCATCGGGCTCTCTGCTCAGCGGGGAGCCTTCTTCCTCCTCTCTCTCTGCCTACTTGTGATTTCTGTCTGTCAAATACATAAATAAAATCTTTAAAAAAAAAAAAAAAAACAAGAAAGAAAGGAAGAAACCCAGGGATAGCGCTGAGTTGGCAGTTAGATACACATTCGTTGCCTTTGGCTGTGAATGGGATGCCCACTTACATCTTTTCCAATAAGGTCTCTCTGGTTCTCAATGACGCCCCATGGAGGGATTCCAACTGTCCAGATTTTTCTCAAGGACTGGAAGGAATGGGCTTTCAGGGCATCCCCAACATGTTTGGACACACCTATGAACAACAGAGATCAAACTTTAACATGCAAATCATGCAAAACACTGGTGTGATTGCTGGAAAGAGACAAATGGGCATGGGTATATGCAAAGGACCATTCTTAGGGAAAGTTGCTAGGGCAGTGGAATGAATTTCTGATATCCTGGCTTCCTGTTCTCTTTTAACACCTCTTTCTCCTATCACTCACCTCTTTACCTAAACAATTCTCCTCTCCCTTTGGGCAATTTTGGCTTACAACCTCAGTCCTGCCCCTAGTTTTCACTGACCAGAAAGCCCTGTGATGCCAACATGAATGTTCTAAATATGTTTTTTTTCCTCTAACCTTCTCAACTGTCCCAGCAGAACATCCTACAGAAATGGCCCTGCTTCATGGAAGCAAATTAAGTTAATAGGTTTATAGACATAAATATTCCAGAACTAATGCATTCATATTTGACCTTCTAGAATTAATAGCAATAATAATAATAATAGCCAGCATTGATCAAACACTTAAAATGCACCAGGTGCTTTTTTTTTTTTTTTTTTTTTTTAGGTGTTTCACAGGTATTTACTCTTTAAGTAGAAACTTTAATCTATTTTAAAGGCAAGAATTGAGTCATAAAGAAGTTACATAATTAGCCCAATGTTATAGAGTTGGTAATTTGTAGAGCTTGTATTCCAATCCAGGATATTTGACTTTTCTTTTTTAAACAGACATTATTTCTAAAACAATTTTAGGCTCAGGTTTACATAAAACTGAGCCAGTAGTACAGACTTCCTTTGTACCCCTAATCTAAACACCTCCCCCCATGGTACATTTGTCACAGCTGATGAACCCACACTGACACATCATTCTCACCCAAAGACCACAGTTTATGTTGGGATGGGGGCTGTAGATTCCACAGGTGTGAACAAATACATAATGATCTATACCCGTCGCTGTCAATCAAACAGAACAGATTCACGGCCCTAAAAGTCCTCTGTGTTCCGCTTATTCACCCCCTGCCACCAGCCCTGGCAACCACTGATCGTTTCCCTGTCTCCAGTTTCGCCTTTTCCAGGATGTCATATTGTTAGAATCCTGCCGTATGTGGCTTTGAAATGGGCTCCATCTGCCTTTTAATGACAACACTGCACTGCGCCACTGACCCTTGTTATCTATAGTCCGGGTCCTGTATGTGTCATTAGCACAGACACACACGTACACACGCACACACGCGCGCGCACACACACACACTCTCTACCTGCCGCAACCATCTGACGCGCAGCGCCTCATCATTCCCCCTCTCTGCCATCTTCCAACCCTCCCTATCTTTTGCACTTTTCCCAGAGCCATTTTCTAGAATCGGGGATGGGGAGCACCGGCGAGTATCAGCATCAGCTATGCCGCCATGCGCGGCAGTAGAGATCGGGACTCCCTTGGTCTGGCCTGGGCTACCAGCACGGTGGGGCTGGTGGATGCACTTCGGCATCCCACATGTGGGCCTAGTACATACTGTCTACTGAGACTCTCTATAAAACCAGTCTGACTGCATCATTTCCTATGCATTTTCCTGTCTAAATTCCTTTGAGGCCCCAGGCTATACAGAAAATAAAACCTCAGTCCCATCAGCAGGGCACCCAGTCTGGCTCCGTCTCCCATGTCCCTGTCCTCTGCCACGGGCACATCCAACCTGTAGCCTTATTGCCTCTTTCTACCTGTGCCTTCACCTCCAGCTGTGTGGCTGGCCTTGAACTGCCACCTCTGTCTAGGAGGATCCTTCCTACCCTTCCTTCAAGGCCAACAGCAAGTGCTATATCCTTCTCCATGCCTCCTTGGGTGCCCTCAGGAGGAAGTGGGAGGTGTCTTCCTCTTCCTTATATTCCCAACACGTGCTCTGTACCTCAACCATGACCCAGTCAGCACTGATGGTGCTTAGTTGCTCACTCTTATCACAGTCCACCTTGTCACTAAACCCAGGGCCGGTATCTTACTTATTTTTCATCCACAGCATCTATCCAAATGCTTTATACATAAGGCTTCTGGCATCCAATTAAATGTCAAACTTTCGTGCCAGATAATGTTCAACAACAGTTGAGGAGCAGCTCAAGAACAGGCAGAAGCTGCTAAGTGACAAGTCTCAAACTGAAATGTGTGTAAGAATCACCCGGGGGTGTTGTTAACATGCAGATCCTGGTCCTGCTGGTCTGGGAAGTATCTGAGATCTGGGAAGTATCTGAGATTCCCAGCAAGCTCCAGGGGATTCTGCTGCTGATGTCCCTTCCTGAGCAGTCAGGCCCCAAGGAGCTGTGGTTGAATGGGGTCAGATCCCGATTATTGCTTAAGAAAGCTCCTAGTATGTCTCATTTCTCATTTCTTTTGTTTATATGAACTATTTTAATAGTCTTCACACTGTTGTATTTGTATTCCTTAATCGGTCTTCACTTAAAACACACACATACACACACACACACACACACACACACACACACACACACACACGAGCAGTACGTAAAATAAAGGCTATGTTCTTAAAAAGGGACACCATGGGGCCAAAATGGAATCACTTATGCCAAGTTATCAGACTGGGGCTTAATACCTAATCTAACCTAATTGTAGTTCCAACCTCCCCCAGAAATGTAGTCTTAACCTTTCATTTGGAAAATTTCTGATCAGTACCAACGAGGTAATAGAGGTAATCGGTCACAAGAACTCTCCTCATCCCAACCTTCCCCCCTCCACCCAACAAAGGAAGATGAGGTAATCTGCACGATTAGACCCCCTGCCATTCCCCTTTTCTTTTGCTAATAACTTCCTTGGCCCACTCCCCTTCCTATAAAAACCTTCCATTTCTTAAACCGGTGAGCATCTCTTTACTTGAATAGGTTGCTGCTTAATTCATAAATTGCTTAATAAAGCCAACCGATCTTCAGATTTACTCGGTTGTATTTCTGTTGTTGAACCTGACGCCCCAGCCCACATACTCCATACTTGAAGGATTCCGCATCCTTTCAAACCTCACCATGGTTTAAGTTCAGGAAAAGACTATCTTCCTCGCCAGAAGTTTACCCAAAGTTGTGTTAAAATAGCATAATTTAACAATGGCAAAAATGCATTCCAGGAAAGGTCTATGACTGTTCTGGGTTCTTTCCTAGTCATTACGCTTTTTGTCTTTCTTGCGCATGTCACCATGTCTCCTGGGAGCTCTGCAGAGCAGAGATTAGGAGCCACACTTACCAGATTCAGTTATAAAGAGGGATTTTTTTTTTTAAGTGAAGCAGGGAATGCACTTTACCAGTATTAATGCCTTCTGTTATTATCCACGCTCCTGTTGTCTCTGCAGCTTTGACCAAACCATGGCTGAAGATCTCTTTAAGTTTGGAGGGCATCTTGAAGTTCTGGATGCCCCCATGGACAGAGATCACCAGCTTTGGCAGTTCCATCTTCCACTCTTTCAACATTAAATGTAACAGATGATCCAACTTTGTATCATAAGAAGTCCTAATATACTGGAAAATATGCACAGACACATGTACATAAAATAGGAAAAACTACATGCCAGTAACAATGAGCACACAGCAGGGCCACTGAAATGGCCAAAAATTAAAAGGAAGTGTCTGAAATTTCTTTAAAAGTTCATCTTTGTATAATGGAAACATTTACTTTGAAAGGATCCCACACCCCCTGTAAGTTCCTTCTGGGAATTGCAAGTCACGGTAGGAAGGCTTCCTCTGACTCTCAGGGTTGGCCCACCAATGTTCTCCAGAAGGTCTGAGATGAGGCAGAAATGCTTCAAACTGGCAAAAACCACTACTCTAGGAAACCCATTTTTTAAAAAAGCTTTTAGAAATAGGTGAAGTGGGGTTTTTCATACATGCTATTGATGAGGGAGCAGGAAGTTAGCTGAAGACAAAGCACAAGCTGACCCCACCCCCACCCCACCCCTGTGTGGGATGTGTGTGACATTCTTCCAGGGCTCTCCCAACTATTGTAATGCTAATACATTGCTAGAGGGGAAACAACCTTAACTTACAATGGGAAGGCCTCCATTATCTTGTAGGTCCTCTTCTGCATTTGAAACCTCCCTTTTATGACCCCAACTCCCTAGTGTGTATATATATATATATATATATATATATATATATATATATATGCCACACCTCAGGGCCTCAGTGCCTCAGCTCTTTCCGCCTACAGGGTCCTGTCCTCGTGCTTTAATAAACCACCATTTTGCACCAAAGATGGCTCAAGAATTCTTTCTTGGTGGTGGGCTCTGGACCTCACCCACCGAACCTCACCTATATTCTAAAAAACACATCACCATGACTTCTAATAGACTTGAGTATTTCATACATTTCCATAATTTAAATCAAATTATGATCCAGGAGCATGTATATTTGCTATAAATTTAAATTCTAACCATTCCCTTTATATAGGACTAGCCCATCATTTTTCCAAAATAAGTACTTTTCATAAGAGTCATATTTTTGACTAGGGAGTGCAACACAAAGAAAAGATCAGAGAAATCTGAATCAGCAGGTAAGACCAGAATCATTTTGTGTTTTGCCCAAGACCACGGTGTATGGCTCTCTTTTCCCAACAGACGCAGCCACATACAGACCTAAAATCATAATGAGAGGAGTGTGCCATCCTCAAGCATAAGCTAACAAGACCAAGTCAGATTTATAGGAATAAGGACAATAAACCATGAATTAGGAAACTATACTATAAAGAACCACAGGTAGAGACCTTCATACAAAGGCAAATAGAATCATCACCTATCTTCCAGAATGTACTAGTGACTTAAAACAATTGCCTATTTACCTTTGAAATTCTTAAAACATAATCCCTTTATTAAAATGTTAGACTGAACATCGAGTTGGTACAGCCATCACAGAATATAATAGAACCTAAGGATAATCAGGATTCAGTTTGCAAGTGAGGAAAATGAGTTGCCACGGCTTTATTACATATTCAAGTAATGGGAAAAAATACAAGTTGACCTTTGAGAAATGGTTTGTGCTGCTCCAGATCTTGAATAAGGGCAGAGGAGACAGCTCTGACGTGTGTCCACTGAGCTCAACTCTCTCTCAGGTGCCTCTCTTTCATTTAAAAGTCCTTTTAGTCCTAGAAGATATTCCTCCTTGAGATGTCAAATAAACAACCTCGATTAACTAAATTATCAGCACTAGTCTTTTCTTCCAAAGGCCAACGGAAGATGGTGCCAAGATGGTGCCGAAGGTTAATGACTTTCTTGCCCCGCCCCCTCCTTTATAAGGAACTCAGACATAGATTTCCCTCAAATCGTTTGTGGAATGAGGTGGTAGGGATAAAGCTGGGAAGGACAATGCTGGGTGGGAAATGAGTAACCAGATCTCGCAGCTTTCCTGCTTATCACAGTGAGCAAGCAGTACAGTTCTGGGCTTTCATATAAAAGGGAGCTTCTTCTCTTCTGAGAGAGCGAGTAAAATTCATTCAGATATTCAGGATCTAATGCTAAGCATTAGCATTAGAGTGATCAGGAGATCCACTGAACCGTATTTTCAGTTCTCCAGTATGCACCATATTCTCCGTTCTCCAGTATGCACCATATTCTCCGTTCTCCAGTATGCACCATATTTTCCGTTCTCCAGTATGCACCATATTCTCCCTTGGCCTTCCCCTAAGCCCAGAATGTTCTTAGTCCTCTAACTCAGCTGGCATCAAACACCTCACTCACCTTTCTGATCTCAGCTTAGCTGTCCCTACTTCCCGATGGCTTCCTTGACCCACACACACTGCCTCAGAAAACCGGGAGTTACACTTTCCATTTTCTCAAAGAACCCTATATTCCCAGCCAGAGCACCCCCATACACACCCTACAATTACACGGGGTAATTGTATATTTATCTCCTGTTTCCCTCACTAGACTGTAAGCAGTTAGTACATGGAACATAAGCTCTTTGGGGCATAGCAAATTATGAGCACCTAATAAATCTTTGTCAAGTGGATGAAAAAAATGAGGAAATGAAGGGGATCATGAATCAACATAAAAGCAAAAGGAAGAAGACAAAAACTTTAGGGGAAAATTACATGCAGCGTTATGTGAGAGTCAGCTTTTAAAAAAGATTACAGAGGAAGATAAGGACAGTTTTCTCACCAACTAAAGAGAACACCAATACAAAAAGCTAATACACAAAGCTAAACACAGAGAATTAAAAACTGGAAGTGTAGATTACTGTATCACAAAACTTGATTATGATTGCATTCTTAAGAACTGTTGTTTCAAATCCATCCAACTGATGGTCACACTCCAGGGCACAGCTGATTCTAAGCTTTCCTGGAGTGGACACCGAAAAAGCAGCAGGTGATTAATAAGCTCAAGAAAAAACACCTCAGAGATACCTGACCCTTAAGTATTATGCAAATTACATGCAAAATTATCTTATTAGGGACAGGAACAAAACTGGCCTGGAAAGCCTACGGACAATCATCATAAGGACATAGCAGGCAGGAACAGCCGCAAGGTACTAGTGATGGCTACGCCCTTGCTTCAGCTAAAACCATGCCTTTGGCAGGGACTTTCCTCCATTCCTTAACAAAAGGACAGCCCTTTTGCAACTGTCTCAAGAGCTATAAGCTATTCCCCATAGAGAAGGCATAAGCTTGCTAAAACGGGTCAAATAAAAAGCTTGCCACACCACACCCGGGAAAGGTCCCATGTCCCTCAGACAGAAAGGAGAGAGACGGGTCAGGTCATTTTCACAAAGAGGTCAATAACACAGATAATTTTTGCAATAAAACTCAGTTATCTGATCATCTACACTTGGAGAGAAGATTTGCAGAAACATTTGGAGGTTATCCTCTGTTAAAAACAAGCAAAAATAATGTGAGTTATTAGCAAACCTTGGCGTGGTGGGTGTGCTCTCCATCTTGAAAATTAATAGTGCCAAATGTGTCTGTAGGGCTTTTTGTCGTATGCTTTTCAACAGACCATTGTTCATTTTCATTACCGTTGGCAGCTGAGATGGCCCAGGAATAATCTATCCCCTGATGGTCTCCAATCAGTCGCCCACAGTAACACCTTAAATATGGGATGAAAACCAGTTTCAGAATAGAAAACACACAATGTCAAAACAGAAAGCAGGTGTAATGTTTCTACACTTTCCTAAGGTAATATACAGATGGCATATATGACAATTTTTTTAAAACCTCACATAAGATTTAGATTAGATTTAATATCACTAGGTTATCTTCTGAGTTTTGAAACCCCCTCAGTGGGCCTCGCCCTTAGGTGCACCTTAAAATCATCTAGTGAATGTTTAAAAAAAAATGCTAAAAATCTTGTGCATACCCATGTTCATGTAAGCATTATAAAGCATTATTCATAATACCAAGTGTCCATTGTTCATGTAAGTATTATAAAGTATTATTCATAATACCAAGTTTATCCAGATGAATGGGTAAACAAAACATGGTATATATATATATATATATATATATATATATATGAATATTATTCAGTCTTAAAAAGGGAAGAAACCTGTAATACGCTACAATAGGGATAAATCTTGAGGATATTATGCTAAATGAAATGAATCAGTCATAAAACAAGTACTGTAGGATTCCACTTATTTGAGGTACCTAGAGTAGTTAAATCCAAGGAGACAGACAGTAGAATGGTGGTGGCCAGGGACTGGAAGGAGCAGCCAACGGGGAGTTATTGTTTAATGGACACAGAATTTCTGTTTTGCAAGATGAAAAAGTTCTGTTGTACAACAACAGAAATATACTTAACACCACTGAACTATACACTTAAAAGGGTTAAGATGGTAAAAAAAAAAATCAAATTGTACATTTTAAATACGTGCGGTTTATTTCATATCAATTATATCTCAACAAGACTGTTAAGAAAAAAAACTAAAAATCTCTAACGTACAATACTTAAGGAGACTCAGAAAATGTTTTCATGTAAAACATAATATGTACATCAAAAGGAAAGAACATTAATGCTGAAAAACATTCAACTTCAGAGAATAAATACAGAGCTGCCACAAGAAAATAGCCATATACGAGGCTTGACTATGAATATAAATTAAATAATAAATATAGGCGATATAATTACAAAGGAATATTTAATAAATGTTCCTGCAAATAAAGTTTTAAAAATTATTTTCGATACATGGCCATAATTTCTATTGTGTAACAAAACGAAGCAAATTAGAGGGTTAAATCTCTTTGAAACTAAAACTATATAAAAAATGGGCGCCTGGGTGGCTCAGTGGGTTAAGCCGCTGCCTTCGGCTCAGGTCATGATCTCAGGGTCCTGAGATCGAGGCCGGCATCGGGCTCTCTGCTCAGCAGGAGCCTGCTTCCCTCTCTCTCTCTCTGCCTGCCTCTGTCTGCTTGTGATCTCTCTCTGACAAATAAATAAATAAAATCTTTAAAAAAGTAAATAAATTAAATAAGTAAAACTATATAAAAACTAACTAACTATAACAATCATCATACTGGTGACAGGACAATAACCTTCTGTTTCATTAATTTAAAAAATCAGGAAGAAAAATTAAAATTTGAGCATGTAGAACTTTCATATATCTATTATATGTAAAGAAGTTATTCAGCTTTTTGAGTGATTCAGGCTTTTTTGTATGTGTATGTGTGAAAAGCAACATAAAAACGTGTACAAGTTATGGGGTTCAACTAAGCAAGGAAACAGGATGACAACAAGAAGTCAGAGGACCATTTCGGAGTTGTATATGGAGGGCCCCTGACTCAAAGGCCGGAGTAATAATCTCAAATTCACAGAACACACATAATCAGAATCTGCTAGAGAGAAATGTATCACCTGCTTATCTTTCAGAATGAGCGATAGTCTTCAAAAAGGAAAAACATCTATTCATAAGCTGAATGATTCACTTCCCTGTGAGTTTTTCTAAACAGAACATGAACGACTGCAGGCAACCCTAATTCACACCTGGAAAGATAAGTCACTGACCTTGCAAAGGACCATTTTTCAGTTTGAACCCTCTTTGCTCTAAGTATTTTTCGAGCCTAATCCATTTCACTTGAATCAATATAGGTTCATTCCAGTTTTTACCAGGTCATTAAATTGCGGCATGATGACCCCATAGAAGAAACCAATTACCCCTAATTTTTTTTAAAGCATCCATGTCCCATCCTTTTAGAATTAAAACTTTCAGAAGTTCCAAATTATACATCACTAACTAAAAGTTTACCTTGAGAACCAACTCTGTAAAGCTGCCAAATGCCAAATCCCTCCCAAATTATTTTAATAAATTCTACAAAATACCCATCAAAATCTTAAAAGAATTTTTCAGAGAATCTGACAAAGCGATTCTAATATTTATACGAATGTGCAAGTTGTCTAAGAGTAAGCTGGTATTAAAAAAAAATAAAGTGCAGAGGACTCGCCCTGTCAGATATTAAGATACATTACAAAACTGTAATAATGAAGAACAGTTGCATTTACCAGGAAAAGAAGTAGATCAAAGGCACTAAAAGAAAAAAGCTTAGAAACAGAGCCACAAACATGGGAATTTGTTGTATAACAGAAATGACACCAGAAGTGGCTACGACAGACTGCTCAGTAACTACCCCAGGATATTTCACCCTCCACATGAAAAAAGGTCTTAGCTATGTTCCAAAATGATAAGTTTCGACAACTTTTAATTTCTGGATAGTGTGAAATAGATGTTTTTCTAGTATCATTCATATTCGTTACCTCTGAAGATTGCAAAGTTGGGAAAATATTGCCCGGGAAATGTTCTGGAGAATAAAGTAGGAAGCAGAAGGAGTAAATGTAGCCTTTTCACTTCTTTTCAATATAGTCTTATACTTGCTTTCAATTTTAGCAAATTGTAAATTACTAAAAAGTAAAAATAAAAAATAATTGGAGGAAAGGTAAAAGAGGTTAGTCAAATGGAAAAGCTTCATTCAGTGTGAGGAAATGAATCGAGTCACCCAGAATCTGTTATGTTGAAATCCTAATCCCCCGTGTGCCTATGTCTGGAGACAGAGCCTACAAGGCAGTAATAGTTGAAATGAGGTCTTGGAGGTGGGACTCTAACCTGATAGGGATAGTGTCTATAAAAGAGAAGGAGACACAAGAACTCTATCAGGGTACAGAGCAAAGGCCATGTGAAGACACAGCTTCCTGCAGAATAAGAGAGGCCTCATCAGAAACCAACTCTGATGGCACCTCGATCTTAGACTTACACAGCTCTGAGATAAAACTGTTATTGTTTAAACCACCCAGTCTGTGGTCGTCTATTACGGCAGCCTGAGCAGACCAATACACCCAGCAACCTTATCCTTCCTCTACACCTCCATCTGTGGATGATGGTGTTTTCCTTTCCCCATGATTTGCCAAACTTGGGATTCCAGATTTTTTCTTTTACAAAAATAAATTTAACATTGAGCCAATCCATAAGGTGAACTAGGACCAAAATTAAGGAAATTTTCATTTTCCTCCATTAACAAAAGAGAAAGGTAAAACCAGTTACTAACATGTAGTTTAAAATGCAAATCACGGGGCGCCTGGGTGGCTCAGTGGGTTAAAGCCTCTGCCTTAGGCTCAGGTCATGGTCCCAGAGTCCTGGGATCGAGCCCCGCATCAGCGGGGAGCCTGCTTCCCCCCCTCTCTCTCTGTCTGCCTCTCTGCCTACTTGTAATCTCTGCCTGTCAAATAAATAAATAAAATCTTTTTAAAAAAATAAATAAAATAAAATGCAAATCACCACTAATATTTGTAATCTGCTGGAGTTATTTCTGTCCATGAGGTTATGTATTATGATTTATAATAAACACAGACTTGGTCTTTACCCTACGTTTCTGGCACAGATGCCCAAAACCCTTGAGATCTCCTAACTGCTAAGAAAGATAAAGATGCTGAAGGTTGAATCAACCATGAATGACAATGATTCAACCAGAATCAACCACCAATGGCCAATGACTCAGCCAATCCTACCTACATAATGAAGCCTCCATAAAACCCCAAAAGGATGGCATTCAGAGACTTCAGGTTGGTGATTGGGGGTTGGGGGGGTGGGTGTGCTAGAAGAGTGGCTTGCTGAGAAAGAGCTCAGCCCCTTCGCACACAGCTGGCCTTATGCATCTCTTCCATCTGGCTGTTTATCTTTTATAACATCCTTTTTAAGAAACTGTAAGCAAATGTTTCTCTGGGATCTGGGAGCCCAGCTAGCACACTAACTGAACCCACGGAAGAGTTCTTGGGAACCTCTGATCTCTAGCCTATCAGTCAGAAGCACAGGTGATAACGTGGACTTGTGACTGGCCCCTGACCTAGGGGGAGGAAGGGTAGTCTAGTGTGACTAGGCTCTTAACCCATGGGAACTGATGCTATCTCCATGTAGACGCTGGCAGAATCTAGTTAATTACCTGGTGGTGTGTTGGGAAAAAAAACACACATGTCAAAACTGGTGTCAGAAATAGAGCTTGGTATGATCACAAACCATAGGTCAAACACAGTGCTCTACAGGAACAAACCATCTTTGTGACCCAAATACAATACAGGGGCAGCCGGGTGGCCCAGCTGTGTCTGACTCTTGACGCTGGCTCAGGTCGTGGTCTCAGAGTGCTGAGATGGAGCCCCGCTTCAGACTCTGCACTGAGTGTGGAGCCTGCGACATCCTCTCTCCCTCTCCCTCTGCCTCTGCCCCTCGGCCCCCTCCCCACCGCTCATACTCTCTCACTCTCTCAAACAGACAAATAAAATAGAACATAAGCAAATGAAAATGTGATGCTTTATAAGTATTTCAGTTGGTAGAAGCTCTTGCCAAAGGCCCTTGCCATTTACATGTCTCGGTAATTTAAGTAATCAATCTATTGCATTCAAATAATCACCATCCTTCAAAAAATTCCCACATCTCTTTTTTAAACTTCCCTTGGAGGGGCACCTGGGCAGCTCGGTCAGTTAAGTGTCTGCCTCCAGCTCAGGTCGTGATCCCAGGGTCCCCGATCCGGGTGGGGAGAGCCTGCTTTTTTCTCCCTCTACCTCTGCCCTACCCCCTAGCTCGTGCTCTCGATTTCAAATAAATAAATAAATAAATAAATAAATAAAATCTAAACAAACAAACAAAAATCTTCCTTTGGCAAGGTAAATAGGACACACCAATAAAGCCCTTTCACTGAGTCCATTCAAGTTGTAAGAGAGCTGTCTCAATAAGTTTTAAACCAAGCGCCTAAATATTAACAGAAATCTTATTTATCTAGGTCTTACCTGATTAAATTCTGGCAGACCTGGCATCCTGCAGTACATCTAAATTAAAAACACAAAACCTCTGTTAGGTTAGTGATATATCTGAAAGTATATTCAATGCTTGTACCATAAATACCCATTGTTTTCCTTGGTCTAAAAATCAGGGTTTGCCGAGTACTTCCTATGTCATCCCCAAACAGTCCCATATGTTGTTTTCCAAATTACACTGCAGCAACCATGACCTAACTAACAGAATGCTGAATTTGGAACCTAAATACCTGGATTGAAATCTCATGTATTTAACAATTTCTCTAAGCACTGGTTTCTGCATTTGGAAGTAGTATCTGGCCTGTAAGGTTATTAAGAGGATTACCTGAGATGTGTGTAATGTGTCTCACAGTGATACACTGCAGTATATATACTATTGGTGGCTGTTATTTTCATTACACTTATGAAGGTGACAGAATTCTTGAGAATTCTGAGAATTAAAAAATATGTTTATATATTTATAAATATACAATATGTAGACATATAATCATATTTAATATATAATATATATTTATATATTAAATATATATTATATATTAGTTATAATACAATATAGATACTATTTTAAAACCATAAAACACTATCAAATCAAAAGACAGTTGGTATGATTGTAAGTATTATCCTTATTAATCTTTCTTTTCATGATTCAAAAAGAACCTTCTGAAGTTAGGGGATCATCGTGATCATCAAAGGTCTTATTTTAGGTATAAAGAAGTTTTAACTAGAAGAGAATACTAGCTAAAACAATGCAAGAAAGGACAGCATTCAAAGACTCAGGGTTATTCTACATTATTCAGAAACAAATACTTAGGCCTTTCATTTCTTCCCGTCCTAGCCTTTTGGGACTATCTTTTCTCAGAAGCTTCACTTCAAGAACAATTTCAAAATAAGAAGGAAAAAGGCACTGTAATCAAATCTATCATTTCTGTTTCTTATGAGGAACCATAAAAATAACTGATAAAAGATCAACTTTTATCTAAATTTAAAATCACAAACTACCACTTTTTTCTTCTGCACCATCAAGAAGAAAAATTCATAAAAGCTACAAATTTGAGATTCTTACTGGGATCTAAGAAAAAGAATGGCAAAGCAAGATCCGTAATCACCCAATAATTTTTTTTCCACAATCACATAAAGACCACCTTTTTACATAAAATGCAGATCTTGGACCATTCCATAATATGAAATTATGATCATCGATATTCTTCTTGAGTCTGTGGACTAATGGCCTATAGGTTATCATATTTCATGACGTTTAAGATTATGAAGATGATTATAATTATGATTCCATTACAGAAACAGATGGACTGTGTGAGCTCAGTCTGCCTTCCATTGTAACCACCACCACATTACAAGATACCGTAAAAGATGAAGGGGGAAAAGTGAGTTTACCCTGCCATTCTGTAAACATTTTATTAGGGGGAAAAATGAGAACTTCCAATCATGGGGCTTACAAACCCCAGGTAATTCAGTGAGGGTAGGGCTAGTAAATATTTAACAAAAGCAAGGAACACTGTTTTAGTCATCCCCAAAGAACAAGAATTGCAGTGACCTCACCATGCTACCCTTCATAGGCATACAACTGTGATTTCTAAACTTTAAATGAATATAAGGTCAAATGCTAAAAAGAGCCTAAAAATAGAGTGGTCCCCCTAATTACAATACTGCTCTTCTATTTTTCCCTTCCTTCTAATTTCTACTCTCCAAGGGCAATGCCACCCAATCTTAATTTCAGGAACCCAATTACCCAATTACCCTGGGGAATTTTCCATAGCCCTTTATTCTCCTATCTTTCACTGGCTGCTATTTTGAACTTTGTTCTACAAGTAGAGCTTCCAAATGGTTCTCAACAACTCAGAGCGGTCAAACTCAAGTCATTCCATTCTGCCATCCATTATCTGCTCAAGCAAAAAGACTTTACAGGAAATGTGGAATTGTCCGCATAATCTGAATACAGTGTCCTAAAATATCCCAAACTGTCACTGTTGTCACAATTTTCCATAAACACTTGAGTTGGGGATAAGACATATTCACAGTATTTTGAATATTCAGTATTCAGAAGTTGTGGGGAATGGAATGGTGGAATGGATATAGCACTAGATATTTCCCTAATACCTTTTTTTAATTAAGTTTTTAAAATTTTAATTACAGTATAGTTAACACAGTATCATGTTAGTTTTAGGTGTACAATATAGTGATCCAACAATTCTGTACAGTACTCAGTGCTCATTCTGATAAGAGCATCTCAATCCCCTTCACCTATTTAACCCATGCCCCCACCACCTCCCCTCCGGTAACCACCAATTTGTTCACTATAGTTAAGAATCTGTTTCTTCAGGGCACCTGGATGGCTCCGTGGGTTAAAGCCTCTGCCTTCGGCTCAGGTCATGATCCCAGGATCCTGGGATCCAGCCCCGCATCAGGTTCTCTGCTCAGCAGGGAGGCTGCCTCCCCCTCTCTCTCTGCCTGCCTCTCTGCCTACTTGTGATCTCTGTCTGTCAAATAAATATTTTTAAAAAATCTGTTTCTTGGTTTCTTTTTTTCCCCCTTTGCTCATTTTCTTTGTTTCTTAAATTCCACATAAGAATGAAATCATATGGTGTTTGTCTTTCTCTGCCAAATGTAATTATTTCATGTAGCATAATACTCCCTAATTTCTATTCTTCCACTAAGAGAAACAGGAGCATTAAAGACATGAAAGTCACCACAAAATTAACAGTGGCTCCATCCCAGTGATGTCATTATGATCAATTTTTTCTTCTTTATACCTCATTAAGTCATTAAACAGATGTCTATCAGGAGCCTTCCACACAACGGGCACTGTCATAGGCTCTGGGCTTGCAGTCAGGTACGAAACTGACAACAAGGTCCCTGATCGTACCAGTTTGTCTACAATAATCACATATTATTTTTATAAAGACAAACAAATACTGATTAAAAATAAATAAATGCTAACTTCACAGGTATGATTAAATCCTCTAGACAATTCACTGTATACTGTTTTCCCTAAACAGTCACTCAAAATAGTGTTGTTTTAAAATGAAAAAATATAGGGGCCCCTGGGTGGCTCAGTGGATTAAGCCTCTGCCTTTGGCTCAGGTCATGATCCCGGGGTCCTGGGATCGAGCCCTGAGTCAGGCTCTCTGCTCAGCAGGAAGCCTGTTTCCCTTCCTCTCTCTCTGCCTGCCTCTCTGCCTACTTGTGATCTCTGTCTGTCAAATAAATTAAAAAAATCTTAAAATAAAACGAAAAAATATAATTAAAAATTGTACCTGTGAGGGTCTTTTGAGCTAGGTATGATTTTGTTACATTCTCTCTTGTTGAACACTCCTTCAATCCAGGATTTCTGGGACTAAAGAAAAAGTGTAGTTATTTTTACCTTATAATTAAATGAGAAAGCAATGTAACCACAGTAGTTCAGGTAGACACGATATATTCAAGTATCATCAAGATGAATTAAAATGCCAAGATCAACCCCAAACAGGCTAAGCATTTATTGGCTTCTATCACACACATCACAGACACAAATGAACCAAATGTGAACACAAAAACATTCACAAAATTAATACATCCATAATCTCGTTTTCATCAAAATGTCCATAAATGCACAAAACTCTAGGAAGGAAGTCATGTTATAACTAAAGCATTCCCTTAATTCTGCTAAAAGTCACTCTAAAATCTTGTGCCATAGCCCTACAGAGTGAATTTCAAGCTCTCAAATTTCAAAATTCTCATATATAAAGTCCCACTTTGATTAAGCTATCATGGAAGCTGGAACCTCATTAAGATTCTGTGAAAGGATTTCCTCTAAAACTAGGACCTGGAGGATATGGAAAAGTAGAATCTCACACATGTACCCTCAGCAGAAGAGAACTTAAAAACTAAAACACCGATTTCCAGTAAATGCCTTATTTCCAGAAGACTGAGCCTTACCTCCTGAGCAGCGAACATTTGCCAAGAATCTCTCTCCATCCTCAAGCCAGTGAACTTACCGCCGGGACCCTAGCTGGACTTTCCCCTCTTCACACTCCTCGCCGGTAAATATAAACCACCCCAAGCCTTCAATGGACTCCCAGGTAGCTTGCCCCACTGTTTTCCTGAATTGTAATTCTTTCCCTCCTCTCGAATCAATTCGATTTCTCGTCATTACAGTTTGCCTCAGTTTACCTCCTAACTGGATAGACAACCTGACACGCATTCTGTAAGCATGGCGTACCACAGACTGTGCTGCTTCAATCTGCACCACCCCGACCCTTCGTGAATCCAGGTGGGACACTGGTCCGTGCTCATCCCCTTAATAAAGTCTCTCCCCCACTCTACTACACTACGTACAAGTCATAGCCAAGCTCCTCCGTAAGCAGAAGTCCAAAAGCAGAGGAGACTTGACCCACAATACACCCCAACCAACGGATGAGTTTGGCCTTCTTATAATATGAAAATCTTTTAGCTCTGTGTGGTGTAAAAATAGAAATACAGATACAACGTTTTACACACAGGTGTTAAAGCGGTGGCGAAAGGGTGGTGCACGGGAACCTGCAAGGGAGCCTTCTTAAGCTCCATGGCAGGGCAGTGCCCCCCTCGGACCCCCTGTTCTCGTCCTACAGTCCCAGGGAATGCCCGGCACCAGACAAGGGGTTACAAATCGATCTGTGTCCCAGCTGTGCCACCTCCTTATCACACCGTCCTCAGGTGCCCGATGTTCAGGACATGCCGCCCTATAACATGCTGCTTTGGCGTAGAGGGGATTTTCAGCTGTGATTTTGAGGCACTTGAAAAACAGCAGATGCAGTGAGAGGCTTTCTCTGAACTCTCTATATCTGCCTAAAGACAGATCTTCCAAGAGGATCTCAACTGTCATAAATCCCTGGGAGTTTTATCAGCCCAAAAGGACTCTTATCTCTAGAGAAGGAAGGAGAAGTCAACACCGCACCCAGACAAACCTGGTCTCTAACTACCGTATCTCCCACCTTTTCTTCTAGGATCCCCTTCCCCTTTTCTAAAAATCATTTACTCTCTTTGAAATTGCCTACATCTCCCAACCCTTCCCCTAGGAAGACAGTATGTAAATTCCCAAATATCATCATCTCTGGGGTATTCACTTCTGTTTTTCTGGGATGCTGTCATGACCACAATATTAAAAATTAATAAACTTGGGTATCTTTTCTTGTCCATTTGCCTCACAGACCCAGCCATCAAACCTGAAAGAGCAAAGTTTTTCTTCTCCCACAATTAATTATACATGAGGCAGTTATGGAATCCTCTGTATACTTTAATATTAAACTCATGGATTTTGTTCAATATTCACCAACCTTAAACCTAAGTGTTGACTACTGAATATAATGGTATGTAAACAGAATCCAGATCTTGTTAAGCAAAAAGGGGGGAGGGGCACTGACTGATATGTTTAAAATGCACAGGAACCAAACTATAGACAAGGAAAACTTCCCAAATCAAACTCAGTTTATCTTAAAATCATTCTACCTCTTAACCCTTTTGCATAGTCAGCAGTTTTTTAAAAGACATTTGCTAAATTGGGAAAGCACTGAAAACATACAAACTTGGAAAAATTCAGAGTCACAGAACTTGGAATGAACTAAACAAAGTAAACTCAAAATCTACTTATTATAGTAAGAAAATAATACAATCTTTTGGAATTGGTAAGCCCTATCCCCTCTTCAAAAACTAACAATTTCATTTATTCATTCTGCCAAGATTAATTAAGTCCCTAATTTTTGCAAAGCACTGAGAAAAAGGGTGACAGGGGAATTAGTATGTTCTCAAAGAGCTCTTCATGCTGAATTTATTCAACCAATATACTGGATAGGCCAAGCTGCACGCTGGGAATACTACAGCAGGTAAGACAAGATGTTGGCTCTGATGGAACTTGGAATACAAAGAAGGAAACAGATAATGAATTGATATCATTAAACTGCATGTACACAAATTAACTATTAAAAAGGAGCTCCAGGGGCGCCTGGGTAGCTCAGTTGGTTAAGTGGCTGCCTTCAGCTCGGATCATGGTCTGAATGGGATGGAATACCACATCAGGCTCTCTGCTCACTGGGAACCTGCTTCTTACCCTCCCTCTACCTGCTACTCTGCCTGCCTGTGCTCTGTCAAACAAATAAATAAAAATTACTTAAAAATAAAAATAAAAATAAATAAGAAATAAATTAAAATCTCAAAAACGGGTCTCTCATATAAGACACAAATTAAGCAGGCTGTGCTGTCATTCATTTCTTTACAAGACTAGACATCTGGTAGGACTATCTGAGCAAACTAATTTCTTCATGTCTGTTTGCTTATATGTTAAAAATGGAGATAATAGCAATAATAATACCTCATAGCTCTGTTGAAAGGAATAGATAAATTAAAGGCTTAGAATTCTCCCTGGGACTTACTAAGGCTATACGGCTTAGCTATTATTAGTAGTATATCAAAAAGAAAAAAAATTAGGTTTTGGTGGGTGGCCAGGGAACTTAACTTTGATGTATTTTTTTTTTCCCCTAAAAAATACTTCCTGACCTCCAAATCCTCCTCCTGGGACCTCTCATACTAGAAATGAATGACTTCTGCAGGTCCACTTTCCCCACTGGACTCCAGCGCCCACAGGCCCTGTGCCAGTCACTTCTGCTGCCCCAAGGCCCAGCCCAATCATTACTGAATGAACAACAGAATGAACACACCTAGACTAGAACCTCAGGAATCCATGAATACAATTTTCCCTTCAAAGGTGTAAACAGGAAGCCTGAGCCTTAATAAGAACATGGAAACTCTGCTTCGGCAACTCTCAGGATCTTATCTCAATACTACAGGAAAAGAAAAGCAGGCCGAATTTGAAAGAGTTTCAGACAATTGCCAATTTTGAATCTTACTCCCCCCCCCACCTCATTGTGATAGCCTTTTCAATATATTCTAAAGCACATGTAGAAGAGGCTCCCATGTTTAGGACAACAGAGAACTAGAAACCAAATGTTTGTTGGTTTTAATTCAATAGCCCATATCTATTGAGGACAAATGTCCAGTGAGCTGGCTTCTACCACCTGGAGCAGAAAACGGTCATGGATTGTGGTTGACAGTGGAGATTATGCCATTTCTGCTGCCATCACGGCAGCCTACAAAGCTGGGTGTTTATATATATATGTATTATATATAATATATATATATTATATATTATTATACATAACGTATCTCTATATAGCATATATACATTATATAGATATTTGTATGTATACGTGTGTATACATACATACACACACACAGACACACACATCCCACACACCGCAGAGTGAGGGGAGGTGCTTGCTGATTGTCATTATTATTCGAAGGAGGGAAAGGCAGAGGACAAAAAAGGAAAACTGTTGGTCTCAGGCTCAATGTGTGGCTCACCCTATAACATAATCAGATTTTACTTACAATCCCAGGCCTGAGGTGAGGGTAGCCAACAGCACAGAAATGTCCAAAAACAAATCCTTCCCCTCCCTGAAAGTTTTCTATACTATGGCTTTTCAGATCTTCCAGAGAAAAAATTCTCTCTCAGGGGATCTCATAGGCATAGTTTTTAGATGTATTCCTTAATTTAAAAAAAAAAAATCCTACAAGTATGCATGAATTGCTTTTTTAACATCCAGAGGGCTGGGTGATCGGGGGTGACGGGTTGCACAGATTATCGGTCATTTGTTTTTTTTTTTAAATTCTTTTGTACTTAAAAAAAAAAAATCTAATGTGTAACAAATACTTTTCCAAGTGAAGCAGACTACTTACTCCCCTTTTTATGTTTCCCACACACTATCTTCTACATATCATAGCACGAACAATGCTTAATTGCACAACAGTTGTTTTTCTCTTAAAGTTATCATAATGTACGTTAGGATAAAGTGTTGGATTAGTTATCTTGAATCTACAAGGATAAAGTGTTGGATTAGTTATCTTGAATCTACAATACGCAGGGAGGCACCAAAACAGACCAAGCAGAGAAGCAGTGTTTTCAGACTCCAGATGGACATCTGGTGTCTCCTCTATACAGCTTCGCCTCTGGAGCAAGGACCGCTTCAAACGAGTCACAGGTGGACCGACTTGCGCCATCTCTTGGCTCAGGGGAACCGCTTCAGGGCAAAGCAAGTCTATCTACAGGAAGAGTCCGCTCAGGGTCTCCTGTGGGGTTCTGCCCACGTCCTACAGGGATAGTTCATCTGAGCCCTTGATCCAAGATTAATGGTCTCGGGCAAACCTATAATAACCTAAACCCAAGGATCTGTTTCGCTAACAGTGCCACAAGTTGATCTCACTTTCAATGAGTACTCTTTCCAGCAGGCAGCATTTAGGCAAACTTCATAAAAAATAATCTTACATGTTTTCTTCTTTTGAGGTTAAAAAAAAAAGTGAGCACTATTTTTGCTGGTAATGATTGTTTTTTGTTTTTGTTTTTGTTATTTTGGTAGCATCATTAAAAACAGAATGTCCATTAAATAACTGAAAATCTCCTAAAATGCAAGTTCTCCTCTTTAGCTGATATTTTCATTTCCTGTCTTGTCAAGCAAAGGCATTTAGAACTTCGGAACGAACGTCTATGTTATATAAATTCATAAGCACACGAGTAAAACATTTATGAATTCCCCACGGGGCCTAATGGGGAATCAGAAGAACTCAACAGTGACCAGCCAAATAGAGCATATCATAAAGGTTCACACTAAGCTGATGTCTTACTCAATCCTACCCCTTCCCAAACTGGTGAAAGTCCCCATTATGTCAGCACTAACACAATTAGGACATCCTTTCCTCTGTTGTCACATAGGCTTCGGCTTTATCCAGTTCCCTGGGGGAATACAACTTGCAAATAAAATGTTTATAATCTCTGATCATGTTAAATCGTTTTGTTAAAAAGGGAAAAGATATAGAAGTTCATTTATGTGTATTCTTTACAGCTGTCCCTGGAGAATAACACACAGCGTTTAACTGAATGCCAGGCCTATTTGTTACGTAACTACTCTAATCTGGTAATATTTTCAAATCAGATGCAATTAATGCAGGCTAATTGGAAGAAAGGCAGCCAGGGACAAGGGCCCCTTCCCTAAGAGGAAACCATCCTTGAAAAGATTTTACATCCCCGTGGAAGGAAGCTCTACTCGCTCCCCATGATCGGAACATATACGTACACGATAAAACGCTGACTGAGTGACAGGCTCATGAAAGGTTCATCAAATTAAAGCAGCCTTCCAACAAGCCCATAAAAACCCCTAGACTTAGAAACTATGGTGGCAACCTTCTCAGTTCCCCTCCCTTTCCAGGAGCTTTGTGCCTGTCGCTCAATAACCTTTGCTTTGCTGCTCACCACTCTCCGTCTGGTCTACCTCTTCATTCTTTGAAGGGATATGACCAAGAACCAGGGCACCCAAGGAAAAGGAATCCTCTAACACCATCAGTGTTCTCCAATTTCCAAGTAGCAAACTACCCCTGAGTACCCATGTACCCAGATGGTCTTAAATGATGCTCCAAATATCCTGTTAAATTATCTAAAACTTGATTAGAACTTCATCGGAGTGAGCTACGTAGTCTAAAAAGCCTTTTCTTGAGGTAGAGCTATACTCTTTTACAAGTGTTGTTATTAGTGAAGCTATCCTCTTAAATAATTGACTTTTTGGAAACCCGCCACACTATGGGACAAGAACACCTTTATTTGGAATTACAGATTAAAGGCAACTTTATTTAGATCATCCATAGTAAGGTTTATATATGTGCAGCACAGCAGAAAGACCATTGCAATAGGATTTCACTTCCTGAAGTTCAGCAGAGACACATACCACACATTTAACTTGGATGAATTTAAAATTTTTGCTAAAGGAGTAAGTAAGAGGTAAAAGAAGCGTGAGAAGAAGGAAAAAAAAAAAAAAACCTAAGTGTGATCAATATGATTTTAAGTTCAGAAGTACACAATTCCCAAGAGCATCAGTTCTCAAACTTTTGGAGCTTGGAACCCCTTCATATTCATTACCAAGGACCTCCAAAAAACTTTCATTTTTAGGAGAATTTCTACCAACCTTTATGTACCAGAATTTAGAACTAGGACTTCTTAAGATATTTACTCATTAGTTCATTTTATTTTATTTTTTTTAGATTTTTATTCATTCCTTTATTTGACAAAGAGAGAGATCACAAGCAAGCAGAGAGGCAGGTGGGGGGGGGGAGCAGGCTCCCCGCTGAGCAGAGAGCCCGATGTGGGGCTCGATCTCAGGACCCTGAGATCATGACCTGAGCCGAAGGCAGAGGCTTAACCCACTGAGCCACCTGGGCGCCCCATTTTAAATAACAGTAATAAATCTGTTTACCTATTAGTTAATATATATACTTTTCATGAAAAAAATATTAAGATTCATAAAGTTTTTATCTATTTTTTTCAACATAGAGAAATCAATTAGAGATCAAATCTTCACATATGATACTTTATGAGCAATGGAGTTACTTTTGAAAGATATTTTGATAACTGTATTCATTTCTAACTGTATGGCTGACTTTAGTGCCTACCAAATTCTCCATCCCAAAGATGTCACTGCAGTATAAGTGGGAGATGAGCCCTTGAGAACCCATAGGTAGCATATAGTTTATCTGTTCATCCATTCTTCCTTTAAAATATCAATATCTCTAAGAATAATAGCATCATTCATTCATTTATTCATTCATTCAAAAATACTTTGGTTGGTATATATTATACTAATAAAAACAAGTAAAACTGTGTCCCGAAGACCAACACCAAAGGAGAAAAAAGTATGTGGGGCTCCTTGGAAGCAGAAATCCCTCTGCCTGCAGGTATCTGGGAGAACAAGAGACTTGGGAAAGTCCTTGAAAGAGGACAGAGGTTTTAGGAGGTGGTGATAGAATGCCACAGGGGTTAGAAATGCAGAGATTTCAGCCTGGAGGAGAATTCAGAGAACACTTCTGGTAAAAGCCATGAGGTCACTGGGGAGCAGAGAACAGAGAAAATGAAAGAGCCAAGAACTTCTGGAAACAGCTAAACATGTGGTGCAAAAGAGTTCAGGGGATAACAAACAAAGAGTTACTAACAGGATGGTGACATGATACCTGAAGTAGAGAAGAGAGCAAGTTTCTCTCTTAAATAAAAAAATTTTTTAAATGTGATTATGAAAGTAGGATGTTGCAAAGAAAAGCCAAGAAGTTTAATACTGACAAGAAAATAACGAGAGAGGCACCTGGGTGGCTCAATCAGTTGGGTGTCTTCCTTTGGCTAGGGTCATGGTCTCAGGGTCCTGGGATCAAGCCCCAAGAGCAGGGAGCCTGCTTCTCCCTCTCATTCTCCCTGCTTGTTCTCGCTCTCTGCCAAATAAATAAAATCAAAGGAAGGAGGGAAGGAAGGAAGGAAAGAAGGAAGCAGAATGGCAATTTTGGCCATGATCACTGAGCAGATTGAGAGAGATTTAGGAAATAGGTTGCAGGGGCAGATGAGCGGTTCAGATGATTAAGTGTCCGACTCAATCTCTTGACCTCAGGTCTTAATCTCAGGGTTAGGAGTTCCAGCCCCACATTAGGCTCCACGGTGGGTGTGAGGCCTACTTTAAAAAAATATATAAAAACATAGAATAAACTCTATTTAAAAAAAAAAAAAAAAAGAAATAGGTTGCAAAACAGGAGGCAGCTAGTGTAATATGCCCTTGGGAAAACAGTATTAAGAACAGCCACTAACTCAACAGTATCAAGCAAAAGCCATCGAGTGTGTAAACCTTTTGTATCTGCCAAAGGCTGTGCTAAGTGCTTTATGTGCTTTAGCTACAGTAATATTCACGACTGAGGGAGGGGTACAATTATTACTACCTCTTAATGGAGGAGGAGCAGGTGCTACCAAACACCAATTCTGGAGCTCTTCTGCAAGATGTTTAAGAGGCAAAGTTGAAAGAACCAATATATTATGTTGGGAAGGCCTAGTACCTTACCTACCTTACTTGTTTGTAGGTAAGAGAGAAGTCAATAAAGGGAGAAAATACAAGAGAGAATGACATGACTTTAGAGACTTCTGGGGGTGGGGGTAGGGGTTAGGTGAAAAAAAGGTATGAACAGCAGAGCAGGAAGGCTCAACCTGGAAGAAAATGCTTCCTCTCCTGATGGAAGCAAAGAGAGGGTGACAGACGTTTCCTTCTTTTAATTTTTTTTTAAAGGATTTTTTTAAAGATTTTATTTTATTTATTTGACAGACAGAGATCACAAGTAGGCAGAGAGGCGGGCAGAGAGAGAGGAGGAAGCAGGCTCCCCACTGAGCAGAGAGCCCGATGCGGGGCTCGATCCCAGGACCCTGGGATCATGGCCTGAGCTGAAGGCAGAGGCTTTAACCTACTGAGCCACCCAGGTGCCCCTCCTTCTTTTAATTTTGCCCAAGACCCCATTACGTATGTACGGATCAGAAGTCAGCCCATGTCACCCCGAAGGCTGCAAAGCTCAGCATTCTCCTTTGCCCCTCTTATCAAGGGAGAAGATGGGAGGCAGAAGATAAGCCTGTGCAACCATACTTTCCCTTTTCATGACGAGCCCTTCACAGGAAACAGCACAATACGCCATATACCATGCGTTCTACGAATCACAAAGCATAGGGATACTCTCTCAACAGAGGATCCACCCAAGTTAAGATAGACAGGGAACGCCAGTAGGATCCCATTGGATAGGCTTCGGAGCAAACGGCCCTGCAATATTCCAAGGATGTCCCCGATACACTAACCTAAAAATGTGTTCCTCTGTGGGTCTGCAGACACCCACACTAAGCAAATAAGAATTCAGAGTAAAGTGTAAGAGCAAATGTAACTAGAGATCACTGGGCGGTTGGACTGCCCGGGCAAGGTATACAGTAAATGCACTTTCTTTGCCAGCCTGTCAGAAATCTCTATCAGCAAACTCGAGAAATCTTTTTCTTCCTGGGTGACTGACCCCCAGAGGTTGTCAGACAAACCTCCACCTGTCCAGCTATAAATTCTTCATTCCTTTAGATACACCTAGAAATAGGCACTTTTATTTTTAAAAAGAATTAATTATAATCACTTCAGGTAAACCTTTTACGACTGTGTGCCTAACTGCCACATAGCAAAAAACAAACAAGATTTACTATAGTGTTGGTCCTTGTATTGTAAGCCTTCACTCTATCACTTGTAGAACACCTAAGCCAGGACTCAGAAACATTTTTTTTTAACAGATAACTTTAAAAGGGGTATAAAATTGACAAGTATAGTAGATGATACAGGTAAAAATGAACTCTTTCTCCTATCCCTGTATTCCAGACATCTCACTTCCCTTCCCCAAAGGAACCTGTTACACTTTGTTATGTGTTCTTCCGAAGATATTCTATGCATTTATAAGCATATACCAAAAAATAATATTTTACACAGAGGTATATTATACACATTGTCGTGCACCTTGCTTTTTCTTCACTAACAATTTGGACATTCTTAAATATTTGTACACATAGAGTTCCTTCATTCTTTGGGGGGCTGACCAGTATCCCTTTGTATGGAAGTCTCATAATTTATTTAGCTAAAATCCGTACACCATAGCTTTTACGTACATGTGTATCTATCAGATAAAAACCTACCAGTAAAATGTCTGAGTGAATTCAAATACTGCCACGTTGTCCTCCATTGAAGGTGTGCCAATTTATAAGCAAAAGGTTTGAGGGGCACCCATGTGGCTCAGTGGGTTAAGCCACTGCCTTTGGCTAGGGCCATGATCTCGGGGTCCTGGGATGGAGTCCTGCATCAGGTCCTCTGCTCAGCAGGGAGCCTGCTTCCCTCTCTCTCTCTCTCTGCCTGCCTCTCTGCCTGCCTCTCTGCCTACTTGTGATTTCTCTCTGTCAAATAAATAAAAAAAAAAATTTAAAAAAAGGTTTGAGTTACTAATAACCCTTAAATGTTAGAGACTACACTGTAGAGAATATTAGAGAAACTAGAGAAAATATTAGAGAATATACTGTGTATACACTGAGAATACACTGTATACAGTATTTTTTTATTAATACTCAACTTCCTTCCAAGTAAAAATTTGAAGTGACCAGATTCCTTCAATTTAAAAATAGCTGTAAAATAAAATACCGAAATACGCACTTGCCCGAGGAACAAGAATCTCAAGCATCCAAAATGGCTTTAATGTTCAGAAGTTATAAAGTATTTCTGAGAGAACTTTGAAAATATATGAAAATTTGAATAGCAGCAAGACAACTGAGGACCAGAAGACTTCAAAGGACTTCCGTGAAGAGAGTACTGGTTTGCTGACTGTTATCTATGGAAGTCACATCTTTGAGAAGTCGTGGGTTACAGCAGAGAAAGGACAGGAGGAGGAGGTAGAGTATGGGGCGAGGTGGGGGGGGGCTGTTTTAGTCACCCATTGACTATGGCAGTCCATTCACGGTATGCAATTTGGTGGCGGGATATATAAAACCCACCTTAGTGACCTCAGCAGGTTTTAAAAGGAACAAAGGATTATGCTACTTCAAAGTAACCTGTCCATGTCTGTCTCCCTGGTTTCCCCCATCAAACCTATCCCCCACCTCCCTGCCCCAAGGGCTCGACCGCATATCGAGGCGTCCAAGTGGGAAAGCAGAGCATCATCGTTCATTCCTCCCCATCCGTACTTCCCAGTCAACCATCACGACCTATTGATTCTATTTCTTAGTATCTATTTCTTCAATATCTCTAGCATCTGCCCACCTCTGCATTTATATCGCCAGGATCCTAAAGTCACCATGAATTCTTGGCTAGATGGGCCTCCCTTCAGTCTTTCTGCCTCCAGATTTCCCTTCTCTGATCCATTCTCTGCAGTAAAGCCTAGAGGGTTTTTTGTTTTGTTTTGTTTTGTTTTTGTTTTTTAAGATTCGACCTATTTATTTGCCCGAGAGAAAGCCTGGAAGAGCAAGCAAGCAAGAGTACAAGCAGGGGGCGTGGCAGGCAGAGGGAGAGGGAGAAGACTCCCCACAGAGCAGGGGCAGCCTCATAGGGGACCCAGCCCAGAACCCTGGGATCAGGACCTGAGCCAAAGGCAGACACCCAACCCAGGCGTCCCAAGCCTCCAGCCTTCTTAAAGTGAAGCAGTCAACATGTCATTCTCACCTAAAACCTTTCAGTGGTTCTCCCAAGGTCATGAGGAATGTTTAAAAGTCCTTCACCATGTGTGCAGCCCACTGCGCACCACATCCGAGCTGCTCCCTCATCTCTTCCCTCTCCCTGCTTCAGTCTCTACATTCTAAATATAACGAACAACTTCGAATTCTCCGCATTCGCCTCCCGCTCCTTCCACGCTGTTCTCTGCTAAGGACATTCTCCACTCCGCCCCTTTTGTCATCAAGAGAGACAACATGAGGAGTGCCTGGGTGGCTCAGTTGGTTGAGCAACTGCCTTCGGCTCAGGTCATGATCCTGGAGTCCCAGGATCAAGTCCCGCATCCAACTCCCTGCGCGGCGGGGAATCTGCTCTTCCTCCGACCTCTCCACTCTCACACTCTCTCTCAAATAAATAAATAAAATTTAAAAAAAGAGAGAGAGAGATAGAGAGAGAGACAACATGAAAACCTTCATAGAAACTCTCTGAATCAGGATTCCCTTCCCTGTGCCCCCTGAGCCTTCGGTGTTTGCCCCCAGGTCCTGTACAACCTGACCCATTTAGACTAACTATACTCTAAGCCCCAGAACATGGGGAACTGTCTTGTTGATTGTAGTATCTCCAATGTCCACCTGAGTTCTGGGTACACATTCGAACACTTTACCAGAGTTTAAGTATATCCTAGAGAACAAAGGTATTGCATGAGATGAAAAGAAAATGTTTTGTGGCTTTATAAACATATGCAAATAGTGTACTCTCCAGAAGAAAGAAATCCATTATTATCCATTGGTCCCCTAAATGTATTTGACCAAGAATCATCTATGAGGGTATACACACTTGTTTGAACGGGGTACAATTTTGGCAGACTCTTTTCCAAGAGATTTCTGCCAGCTCTCATTTCAGAATATTCCCTCCCCTAATTCTTATACCCTAATGTTAAGATGTTTATCTAAGATTTTCAGCTTACTTCTTAAAAAAAAAATCTTTGAGATGTTTAAGTTGATTTAAAGGACAGAAACCTTTAAGATTTTTATCTTAATTTAAGCTAAAAGATTTAAGTCCGGGTTTGTTTTTGTTTTCTTCAGAAGAAAAGAATTCTCATCCACAATAACTAATTCCACTAGTATTCCGTAAGAAAAATGATGTTTTAATAAAATGGTGTGGTCCTGGAAGTTGAGAATCACAAGTCTGTCAGTGGGATGCCGAGAACTTATAATGGAGGCTGCCAGATGAGAAATGGCCATTTGCTAGGATGACATTTCCCAACTCTTTCTGGCTGTTACACTTGGTTTTCAAAATTCCAGTGTTGTTTAGAAACTGACTGTTCTTTCAGTGCAATTCAGGAAGGAAAAGGGAAGATAACTACCACACGATGCCTTTCTCATTCTCTGTCACCGAGGAGCCAAACTACAGAGCAGCTTTTCCTTATCACGGAGTTTTAGTCATTAGGCTATTTCTTCTGTAGGTCTTCTGCTATTGTAAAATGGGAAGAAATATATTATATCCATAAGGGAAAGACCTTGAAATGACCCAAGAAGGCAATTATAAGAGAGGGATTAAACAAAAGAAAAGCAGCTTTTCTCTTTTAAGGCCGTGTCCCTCAAATGCTCACAGTATTTTGTGATTGTATTACGTAAACAGGAACAGTCTGCCTTAGCCACCTCGTGTCTCAAACCAACCAAGACTCTCTCCTTGACCAAACTTGGTTCAGGCTCTTCCTGAGCTGAGTCCTTTTTCTGACTAGGCCGAAACCCTTAGGCCTTGTAGTTGGCCCCGCTGAGGCAGTTTTAGCAAGAATCTGCTGGGTCAGTAAGTGAAAATCCCCCACCCTTCGTATCTCATCACCCTGGCCTACCTTCAGCAAGAATCCTGTTGAGTTGGTTTAGCAAGAATCCTTCTGGCTTTAATCTTTTCTCTTGTAATTTTCCATTCACTGACCCCCCCCCACTTCGCTCCCCCACTATCCATCTCCACTTGTTGTTGTACTAGGAGTTGAGCCCCGTCTCTCACTGCAAAACCCCCACTGCAGCAGACCCCCTTGAAGAAAATCTTCCTTACCATCTTTAACAAGTGTCATGAAAATGTTTTCTTTAGTAAAATCCAAGACACACACACACACTCACTCACTCTGTAGGTCTGAGAACAAAACTCCCAAGACATTGGCATCCCAGTAACTCTCAGGAACTCTCTGGTAGACTGAAGCCTACAGAGCTTCTCCCTTTAGTTAAACTGGAAGATAGACTCTGACATCAAGATGACTCCACGGGGGACGCCTGGGTGGCTCAGTTGGTTGGACGACTGCCGACGCCTGGGTGGCTCAGTTGGTTGGACGACTGCCTTCGGCTCAGGTCATGATCCTGGAGTCCCAGGATCGAGTCCCGCATCGGACTCCCAGCTCCATGGGGAGTCTGCTTCTCTCTCTGACCTTCTCCTTGTTCATGTTCTCTCTCACTGTCTCTCTCAAGTAAATAAATAAAATCTTTAAAAAAAAAAAAAAAAAGAAATCCTTACCTATTTGGCCACTTTAAAAAAAAAAAAAAAAAAAGAAGATGACTCCACGGAGTGGACCTCAGAGGGCTCACCTATTGCCTATCACACTCCATGTTTGCTGAACCCAAACACCAGCCAGAGAGATACAATTTTTGTCTGAAAAATGTCTACTCTAAGAGTTGCTTTTCAAGAATGTGGTTTCCCTCTGAAGGGCAGTGGCTACAAGCGCAGGAGACCAAAATAAGAGCCTGAATGGTTCTTATTACATTGAAAATCAAAGATCCACTCTACAACATCTTAGGCCAATTCACCATTCTCTCCTAGTTTGCTGGCCTAAAGACTCTAACAAATTTTAGAAAGTTTAAATTTTACGATTTAGGACATGCCTCTCTGCTTTAATACAACAATGCCTACTTGCTTGACCCTCCTGCCACAGAGCAAAATCACCTGGAATCCTGAGTTCCTCTAGGCCAGGTAAGGACAAAGATTATGGGGAAGCAGTGGGCAGGGTGTGGCTTTGGGTTTTTTTGTTTTTGTTTTTTTGTTTTGTTTTGTTTTGTTTACATCACTTCTAAGCACACACTAACAGTAGTGAAAAATTTGGAGAGGAATATCTGAGCTAGACCAAGGATCTATGAAGTATACTGTGGGCTTATGTTCTTAGGAGAGTAAAATTCTCTTTCCTAAGATTCTAAGATTTGATTTACAAAAACTTCTTGGTTCTTTTAAAGATCCATGGAGGACACCTATTTTTTCCAGAAAGAAGGAAGATATTTCCATATTCAAAGACCAACCTGCTCCACTACAATATGCCTAGTTCATTCTGCAAGATATTATTAATAGCAGCTGGTTTAGTCAGTTTGGGCTACTACAAACCACAGAATACCATACACCTGTGCTTTATACTACAGATGTTTATTTCTTACAGTTCTGGAGAACAGAAGTCCCAAATCAGGGCGCCCAGACGGTCAAGTTCTGGTGTGAGCCGTCTTCATGGTTTGCAGTGCTTGCCTTCTCACTGTATTTTCACACGACAGAGATCATCTCTCCCGTGTGCCTTCTTATAAGGGCATCCCTCCCTGTTGTGAGGGCTTCACCCTCAAGACTAATTACCTCCCAAAGGCTCCACCTCTGAATACCACCGCACAGATCAGGGCTTCAACATACACATTTTGGGAGACACAAATAGTCCACGGCAACATGGTAACCACGTATTGCAGCACTTTCTGTGTACCCACCTGCACCACACGAAGTACTTTTATTATGTTAACTGCTCAAGAAGACGTGGGAAGTAGGTCAGTTACTAACTCCATTTTACAAATGAAAACAGAGTCAGAGAAGTTGAACTGCCCCAAAACACAATGGCTCATAAAAGCGACACTAGGATTCAAACATGGCCGCCCGACTCCGTCCATGCCCTTACCAGTGTCAGTTCACTATCACTCACCTACAGAGCTTGCACTTATAGCAACCCCCGAAGCTGTACCTTGTTTTATGGTTTACAAATCACTTTCCTGAGCATCTGATCCTCACATGAGTCCCATGAGGTCCCTCAAAGATAATATGACTAAGATCAAGCATGTGAAATGCCCAGAAAAATCCCTGCTATACCAGAGGCTTACTGTGAGTATCCTCAGACTCACAGAGAAATATCAAGAGGGTCATGAACCCCTGAAAACTGTGTACAGCGGTCCCCCCTTGTCCACGGTTTTAGTGACCTGCCGTCAACCCCAGTGTAACAAATCATCAAAAGACCAACAGTAGCCTGATGCTACGTCATGAAGCCGATATTCTTATCTCACCTCGTCTCACATCATCACAGGAAGGGGAAGGACGGTAAGAGAAGATATTTAGCAAGACACCACATTCACACAACTTTTATTACAGTATATTCTTAGAATTGTTTATTATTTGCTACAGTCATCTCCTTACTCTCTTACTATAGTGTGTACACACCGTAAGTGTGTACATATAGGAAAAAACAGTATGTAGGTCTTGGGTTTGATACTACCCACAGTTTCAGGTATTCATTGGGGGGGGGTCTTACTTAGGACATATTCCCTTTTGTTAATTAAATTAAAATTAAAATAATAAAAAGAACATATCCCCTCTTGTGCCGATGTGAAATGTGTGTTTCTCAGGAGAAAATCTCAAGAGCTGGGTCAAACATAAGGGCCACACTAAGGGTCTGAACCAACAGTTTTCCAAAGAAGACAGACAAATGGCTAATAAACACATGAATATCCTCAACATCATTACTCATGAAGGAAATGCAAATCTAAACCACAATGAGACACCTCTTCACACTGGGAATACTATACTCAACAAGTAAGATCATATAAGGGATGGGGAGAAACTGAAACTATCATATACACTGTGCACAATCTGTCTGGAAAACAGTCTGGCAGTTCTTCAAAACGCTAAACATAGAATTACTAACTCCACTTCTGGGTACCTACCTGAGAGAAATGAAAATGTATGTCCATATGAAACCCTATACACAAATGTCCACAGAAACATTATTCAAAATAGCCAAAGATCACAAACAACCCAAATGTCCACCAACTGATGGACAAATAAAATGTGATATGGAATATTATGCAGCAATACAAAAAAAAAACACCCTACATGGATGAACTCTGAAAACCTTAAGATAAATGAAAGAAACAAATAAAAAGGAAAACTTCTTGTAGGTGGCCATCTATATATGATGCCTGGAAGAGACAGATCTATAGTGGCAGAAGGTAGATCAGTGGTTGCCTAGGGCTGGTGGGGATATAGGGACAAAGAGTTGACAGCTAAGGGGTCTGGGGCTTCTTTTAGAGATGACAGATGTTATAAAATGGACTGTAGTGATAGATGGATGATTCTGTGAATATACTAAAAGCCACTAAATTGTATACTTTAACTAGGTGAACTAGGGGTACCTGGATGGCTCAGTTGGTAGAGCATGTGATTCCTTATCTCAGGGTCAGGAGTTCAAGACCCAAACTGGGTGTGAAGACTACCTAAAAATAAATAAATAGGTGGATTATGGGATATCTGAATTATATCTCAAAACTTTTTAAGTGGGGAGAAGCACAGGCAAAGAAAAAGACTGACCCATCACAGAAAACCACAATAGTCCCCCTAATCCATGGCAGATACATTCCAAGACTCCCAGTGGATGCTGGAAAGAGCAGGTAGTATTGGATACTATGTATGCTATATTTTTTTTCCTGGACCCACATACCTATGATGAAGTTTAATTTGTAAATGAAGCATAGGGCACCTGGGTGGTTCAGGCCATGATCCCAGGGTCCTGGGATGGAGTCCTGCAGGGACTCCCTGCTCAGCAGGGAGCCTGCTTCTCCCTCACCCTCTGCCTGCCTCTCTGCTTAGTTGTGCTCTCTGTCAAATAAATAAATAAGAGCTTTAAGAAATAAATAAATAAATAAATAAATAAGGCACAATAACTAATAATAAATAATTACAATAAGGTATGTAAATGTGCTCTCCCTCCCTCAAAATCTTATTGTATTGTACTCATCCTTACGACCAGGACGATGTGGGATGCTAGAATCCCTGTGTGAGGAGATGAAGTGAGCTGATGAGCTGAATGACAAAGGCACAGTAATGTACGTGAGATGACTCAGCTTCGCGATGATTTGCTGGAAGGAGGATCATCTGCTTCCACACTGTGGTTGACTAAAACCGCAGAAAACCACCAAAGACAAGAAGGGACTACTGTATTTAATAAGTAAGTAATGGCCCACCGGCAGAAAGAAATTAGACCACAAAGGTGTTGCATTCAACCAATACAGTTCTTCTAAAAATCTTCTGAAGCAACTACTGAAATGTAAAAAACCAAGAGGTTTCACATTCAAGAAAGAATCTTTTTATCTGCATTTTCTATAAAAAGGAAGAGGGGCACAGAATCCGGCAGTACTTGGCTTGCATTTCAACTTGGCAACGGTCAGCTGGGGCCAACTGTGGGCCGCCATGTTTAGTCGAGGCTTATAATGACCAGTAAACCTGAGTCCGCAGCAGGCCTGGTTTTTGAGTTTGAGTTTTTGAGCTCCTGGATCTATCGCTTTCTTTGGATTTTCAAAGGAATTTCTGCCTCAAAACACATTAGGAGCTCTTAGAAGGAGGTGACCAGTGAAAGGTAGCTATTTGCTTTATAGTTAAGGAAACTGAGGTAGCTTCCCTAAGGCGAAAGGGCATGCAGCCAGCAGTAAAACTACCTTTTCCCAGTATTCCTTTTATTACTCTTCTCACCTTGCTGCTGATACTTCTAGAGATTTAATTACCACATTCTGCCCCTTTTTTTTATTACAAGTAAGGAAAATCAGTGATGAAGAGCATGCCAGGCATTCCAAAATGGTGTGTTCTTATCAGGCTCCATGATCTAATCACAAGGAAACTTTTGCCTAGCTCTGACCCTTTAGCTGGTATGGGCAATTTAAGGGGGCCCTCCTGGCCCTTATCCCAACACGTTCCGATACTAGGAAAGATAAAAAGAATGTTGATCTTGCACACATAGCAGGGGAATAAAATACCAAGAAAGGGTATTTTCTCCAAGGTCACCCCACACACCTGCACAGAAGCAGAAGTCTCAGACAGGGATGTTTCTACCCCTATACCAGGTGGTTTGCTCATGTCAAAAATGACCATTTTAAGAAACTCTGAATCCGGGCACCTGGGTGGCTCAGTGGGTTAGGCCACTGCCTTCGGCTCAGGTCATGATCTCGGGGTCCTGGGATCGAGTCCCGCATCGGGCTCTCTGCTCAGCAGGGAGCCTGCTCCCCTCCCTCTCTCTCTCTGCCAGCCTCTCTACCTACCTGTGATCTCTCTCTGTCAAATAAATAAATAAAATCTTTAAAAAAAAAAAAAGAAACTCTGAATCCACCATCAGCAAACTGAACAGAGAACTTGGGTTGTGTAAGGGCCTATTCAGCCAGAGCAGCCCCACCCTGGTTGAACTGCCATTTTGCTGTAAAGCTTAAATTGACCTTGCCCCCCCCCACCCCCACCAAGCAAGTCCGGGAAACCAGTCCCAGGTAACCAAGTCCAAGTACAAGGTTGGTCAGGCCAGGTGGAGGTATTCAATCAGTGGGGGCACATACTGTCTCCTTAGCTACCACGGAGTATGGGCCCCCACCCTTTGGGAGCCTTTTGGTGCCAATCCTAACCAAGGTGTGATAGGCTGGTTCAAGTGTCTACCAGGATAAACTGTAATTTAATTTGTCGCCTACCATCACTGTGGAGTTTCCTGTGTGTGTTACAATCTCATTGGCCACCTGTGTGTGGCCAGGCCCAACCACATGGCTCTTACTCTATAAGAGTTAGTCTGGGAAGCAGGGAGGGGTCGTCCTCTCTGGAGGGGCGTCCCCAACTGGTCTGTTTGACGGCCGGTCTGATTCTTGATGCTTGTTGCGAAATAAAGCTTTGCTTGACCTTCGCTTTGTATCAGTCTCGCTCCTTTAATCACGGACCCATTACTGGGGTACCCAATTTTGGGGGGACCCAACAGTTGCCCATAGTCATTCCTCCCACTGGGCTTTGAGTTTGCCAAGAAGAAAATTCTTTTTCTAGGGGGTGGGGGTAAATGGGAAGGGAGAGGGAGAAAGAGAACCCCAAGCAGAGCTTGATCTCACAACCTGGAAATCATGATCTGAGCCAAAACCAAGAGTAGGACGCTTAACAGATTGAGACCCCCGGGTGTCCCTGGAAGAAAATTCCGTGTGACAGCCATACATAGTTTACAAAGAGGTAGAACAGAGCACAGCCACATCCACCAGGCTGATCTCTGCAGCCAAGACACACAGCACCACTGCAATCCTGGGATACCTGGATTTGACGTCCACGCCTGGACGTCTGAAGAACCAGAGCACAGAGCTGTAGAGCAAACACAGACAGGGAAATTGCGGGGAAGGCACCTCCTGGTGCTACCAAGAAAACCTCTTCGTTTCCAGTCGAAATGGGTTAGGAGACTCTCAAGAGGCACATGCTTACAAACTCATAAAAAGAATGTAACCCCTAAGCCAAACAAAACTACCACTTCTTGCTGCTCCCAGGTGCATAACCGGTCACGGCACTCCAACAGTCTCAGAGTTAGTTTATCAGCACTATAAATAACTGAGGGCCTCTTCCCCAGAGATATGGAAATCCCATGGAAGAAAGAGAAAGCAGCATTAGTCCACTCCAACAAGGTGACCTGCCAAACGTTCTAGTGCTAAGTGCATCAAAAGAAAGTTCCAGGGCAATCCATTGCTACCCACTCCGCATACCCTAGAAACCACAGATTCCGGGCAGTAGCCGAACCCAGCTGCAAGCAGATTCCATCACCCTCATCAAATTACAGGATGCATCCCATTATGGAGTTTGCATGAAAACTTCTGGGTTTTTGTTTGTTTTCATTTAATTGTGATAAAATGCACATAATATAGAATTTGCCTTCTTCACTATTTTTTTAATATTTATTTATTTGTCAGAGAGAGAACACAAGCCAGGTGGAGCAGCAGGCAGAGGGAGAAGCAGACTCCCCTGTAAGCAGGGATTCCAAAGCGGGACTTGATCCTGGGACCCCAGGATTGTGACCAGAGCCCAAATGCAGATGCTTAACTGACTGAGCCACCCAAGTGCCCCCCCATCTTAACTATTTTTAAGAGTCCAGGTTAGGGGCGCCTGGGTGGCTCAGTGGGTTAAGCCGCTGCCTTCGATTCAGGTCATGATCTCAGGTCCTGGGATCGAGTCCCGCATCGGGCTCTCTGTTCCACGGGAAGCCTGCTTCCCCTCTCTCTCTTCTTGCCTCTCTGCCTACTTGTGATCTCTCTCTGTCAAATAAATAAAAAAAAAAAAAAAAAAAAAAAGAGTCCAGGTTAGTACTGTTAAATATATTCACATATTTGTGCAACCAATCCCCAAAACTTTTCATCCTGCAACACTGCAACTCTACACTCATTAAATAACACCTCATTTCCCTCTCTCCCAGCTTTTGATGACCTTCATTCTACTTTTTCTTTCTATGAATTGGACTACTTTATATACCTCATATAAAGTGAAATCATACAATATTTGTCTTTTGATGAGTGCCTCTTTTACTTAGCATAACATCTTCAAGGTTCATCCATGTTGTATCATGTGTCGGAATTTCTTTCCTCTTTAAGGCTAAATATTCCACTGCGTGTGCGTGTGTGTGTATGCGCGTGTAAACACACCACATTGTGTTTATCCATTCAGAAAATCTATTTCTGGGATGTTGGTGCTCTAGTGACACACAGCTATGCAGTTCAATTTGTAACGGTCATGATTTTATACCGAGAAAGGAAAAGAGAGACAGACAGAGAGACCCTGGATTGTGTGAAGTTTGTATTCCAAGAGAAGAAAAAGCAGCTAACCAAAGCAGCAGTAAAGCTCAGGTCCAGCATCGAGAAGCAGCACACCATTCCCCCCCCCAGCTCAAAAAGAAGTTTTGTTCGCTGTCTATTCCCAAGTTCTGGAATAGGTCTCAGCACACAGTTGGCACTTATAAATTCATAAATATCTGTTGACTGAATGAATCCAAAGAGTGATTAAATGCTTCAAATCCAACCGTTTGAATACCTCTGGATTGGAGAGAGATATAAAGATGAGAGAGAGAAAGGGAACTTTCTGTTTGAATTTCTATTAACACTTGAAAGGTTTACCACAAGAAATTATTTTTGCATTATTAGCAGAACTTTAAAGGAAAAAAGTCTAAGTGGATAATTTGTCATAACAATACACCAATTCAATGTACCTGACATGTACCCTTTCTCAGAAAGCTACTGGAAAAAGTGCTCCACCAAAATGATGGGGGGGAAAAAGTAACAAGGACATGGGATATAAGAAACAGGAACCAGCATAAGAGGAAAAGGGAATCTGCATTTGTGCATCCAACATCAAGACTGGAAAGGTCTGGACAGGCGAAGCAAGTCAGAAAGCTGTACTCAAGATCAAGTTGGTTAAAACAGATATTACATGAGATCATCTTGAGAGGAGATATAGGCAAAGAACTTTTTAGTTATATCAGTGAAAACACCATAGAAAATTCTGGAAACACGCAAAGACCACTCTGTGTTTCTATCTAAAGATAGAAAGGGGGAGTAATCATAAACTACTTAACTTAGCTTTTAATACTGTGTCTGTGTGTGTAGGAAAGCATAATAATGTGGACCAGACTAAATATTGACCTAACTAAAAATCATGGACAGCTGTATTCTGTAGATGTTATGAACAGGAAGGACCATGTGAATGGTATATGCAGGAATGCAAAAGAAATCTAAATCCTTATATTCCATCTGGAAAGTATTCCAATGACTACACCTGAAAAATCAAGGAGCCACATAAGTATTATCCAGAGGCATGAACAAGCATCAACAAGCTAAAAGAGATGAACATGACTGCAGTTTCAGAAAAGCAGGAAATGATGGAGGGTTCTGCTGTTTTTAGTAACGAACTTTATGGAATTATTAGACTCTGAACTACATATACAACTTCAATAAAACTAAGAAGTTTAAAAAAAAAAAAAAGCCACAACTGAGACCCACTTTGGAATATCTTACCTAACAAGATTTTTTTTTAATACGAAATAGTTGCCATGTAGATTTCTGATGGGACACGAAAAAATAATGGTAACAGATACAGGGCGCATGGACATTTGGGAGTTCCAACACTGGATGAGTCTACAGAAGTGTAATGAAAGTCACTCTCAGATTGGCTCTTCAGCCTATCCTCAACACCCATGATCAAAAAATCCAGCAACAGGGACGCCTGGGTGGCTCAGTTGGTTAAGTCGCTGCCTTTGGCTCAGGTCACGATCCCAGCATCCTGGGATCGAGTCCCATATTGGGGTCCTTGCTTGGCAGGGAACCTGCTTCTTCCTCTGCCTCTGCCTGCCTCTCCTCCTACTTGTGATCTCTCTTTCTCTCTCTGACAAATAAAATCTTAAAAAAAAAAAAAATCCAGTGACATATTTCAGGTCCTTGAGAGTTTTGGCACAGATGTCTTGCCAAAAACATGAGCCACGATATAAAACTGCAAATAGTCAAGATAAGACCCAAATGTGTGGCAAATCGCCAGTGTGCTGTATGGGGTCTTTTCCTTCTCCTCCAGGGTACAATGAACTCAAAGTGCTATTCATACCCTTTGTATCAAGGCAAGTTTAATTCCAGAGAACTGGTCCCTAATTTTGGCCCCCAAAAGGAGGCTCCTGCCGAGTGCCATGGGGAATGATTTATAATCCCTAGAAGATAGGGGCTGGTAGGGGTAGGAAGAGAAGAAACGTCCAGACTCTTCACAGTCAAACCCAGGAGTCAGTCTAATCAGAATATTTAATGCTTTACCAGCTGTGGTAGAATCCAAAGCAGATGAAACATTCACATCAAAATTCATACACCAGGGAAAAGAAACTAAAAAATTCAGCTCCCACTTTGGCAGTTACGGGTGACCCTCCTTCTCCCTAGGAACAAATGATCAAAATCCTAGGTGCGGCCAGAATACTCACATTCTTAGTGTTTTAAAGCACTGCCCTGGGTTTGCTGCTTTATTTTCCTCCTTCAGCTTCGTTTTCCTCACCTGGAAACCGGTGGGGTGGACCTCACAGGGTTATTGCCAAGGTGAGGTGTTAACCGTGACAAACTTTGGCACCCCGCTAAGTAGGTCAGGCATCATTTTCTAAGTGCCAAGCATATAGAGCATCGGATTTAATCTTCCAATTATAAATATTATCCCGCTTTCCAGATCAGGAAGAATTACACCGACTAAGTAACTTGCTCAGGATCATAGTCGGTGGTGGAGCAGGTAAGCTCGCTCAGGTGCTCTGGCTCCGCAGACAGTGCTCGGAACCAGGCTGTGCCGAAACACGGCAAATGCAGCGCGCGCCCCGAACGCCAGGCATTCACACACAGCGCGTGCCCCTCCAGAGTAGCTAAGTGAGAGCCCGGGTGAGGCTCGCTTGCCTTGTGAGACAAAGCCAGGACCAGGGTCTCCGCTCCTCATCCTAGTCCCCAGCGTCCCCAGAGGCTGGGGGCGCCCTCCCTCTCCAAGCCGCCAGAACTTCCAGTGGCGCCCCGGGCCACGAGCGGAGGGGAGCCCGTCCGCGGGTCCCGAGGCTGCGGGTCCCGAGGCTGCGGGTCCCGAGGCTCGAGCCCCGGCGGCGCGAGCCGAGGGATGAGCGGCCGGTGGGGGCCGGAGTTTACCTTGACCAGCACTCTCATCGCTCCGGGCCTCCGGCGCCGGGCGCACACCGCCGGCGCAACGCTTCTCTCGCGGCCTCCGGGGAACCGCCGCGCCCGGCTCGTCCCGATCCCCTCCGGCCAGACCGGCCCTTGCCGCTCGGGGCTGCGCCTTTTCTCCTCCCCGCGGCCGGCTCACGCCACGTCCGGTCTCCTCCGCCGCCGGTCGCGAGCGGAACCGCAGCGCTACCTCCTCTCCGGAGACCTGCCCCCACCGCGCCCAGCCGAGCCCCGGGCCCCGTTAGGTTTCCGCTGGGACACCGCCTCCGCGCTGGCCCCATTCCAGCTCCTGGAACGGGGACTGCGGGACCTGCCCTTGAGTGGGTGCCCTGCGTTCGCCGAAACCTCAGAGATGATAATCAGCTTCAGGTGGGGACCTGAGGACCGGCAGGCAGGTGTTTCGTAAGTCCTAGCTATTCTAGATCCCACTTAGATACGTGCGCGACTGGCCCCACCCACAGCCGCCCGGGGCCCCGGGTGCAGATCAGGTAAATGGCCTGAAGCCCTTTTGCCCCGCCGGGCCGGGGCCGCCCTACCCACCTGTAAGCGCTCCACAGCTGGTCGGGCTTTCATCCTTGACGGGCCGGCCTGCTAGCAAAGCCTCCTCTGAGCTTCTGACCTGTGGAGTCGGATCTGGGCTCCACCTCCACACGCTGCCTTTTACGGCCGGTGGAATGGTCAAGATACGCTTTCGCCTCCTGTACCTTCCGTGTAGGAAAGAGGTGTATTTCTAACCTGACCTAAATCAAAGTTAGGGCCAAAAAGAATGTTCAGTAACAGACATATCTGCGGTATTATTTTGTTCCCGTCGAGTCCCAGTGGTAGGGGGAGGACATGAAAGAGTTAGCCTTACAGCCGCACTTGTACTATCTGGGAGTTACTGGGTATGTCAAGGGACCCCCTCAGCGCCTGAGTTTACTTATCTATGAGGTGGGAAGGACAGCGAATAAGCTCACCTTCCTCAGAGGTTCCACTGAACAAAAGGAATCCGTAAGCTACCATCCAAATGCTTTCCTGATTTCTGTTGTTTTCGGTGCGTTCTTCTAGCGAGGCAGCCTTGATTTAGGTTGGGTGGGTGACTCTGGGTAGATCTGGTATGTTGGCAGGTGATGCTCACTTGTAATTACAATGCTAGTTGTAATTAACTGGTGCTGTAATTAACAATGCTTGCCCTTTATCCCAGATGACTGACTTCAGATGGGGGGCATCTACCCTTTTACTCCATTCTGAGTTTCTGCCCAGTGAGCTCACATTTGCAGACATGGTTAACAGGTTTCCCCCCATTTCTCAGCCTGCTTTTAACCAACATTTTTTAGAAAACTTAAACATCTCCTATGTGCCGTAACATTTTGTTTTCCTATTAACCCATTCACTCTTTCCTTGACCCATCTCCTTCAAAATGGTAATGATCTATAGGGTGTTATCAGGTTCAGAAGCCCGTCCGGCCTGTTAGGTCTCTCACAGTGCTAGACCCTGGGAGCGCTCAGAAATCTGCAGACCCACTAAGAAGACTGGACATTTAAGACCCAAGATTCTTAAGATCTTGGTGCACTGGGATCACTAACTTCTAGTTTAATGTCTTTAGTAAATGTACATGTTACTATGATTACATGTTCTTTTCTGATCAAGCTGCAAGGCACAAAGTCCAAACTACCAGGGCGATTCCAGGATACACCACGGCCATCCCAGGGCTTAAGGCATCTGCTGTACTTGACGACAAGCTGCCCCGGGTTCCCAAGCTGTTACCAGCAGCACCTGAGGAATCTGTTAAAACCACAGATTCCCTGGGGGCTTAAGTGGGTAGGAGAAGAATCAATGAAACAAGATGGGATTGGGAGGGAGACAAACCATAAGTGACTCTTAATCTCACAAAACAAACTGAGGGTTGCTGGGGGGAGGGGGGTTGGGAGAAGGGGGGGGGGGGGATGGACACTGGGGGGAGGGTATGTGCTTTGGTGAGTGCTGTGAAGTGTGTAAACCTGGCGATTCACAGACCTGTACCCCTGGGGATAAAAATATATGTTTATAAAAAATTTAAAAAAACACACACACACACAGATTCCCAAGGCCCCACCCACCCCTCCCAGACTACTGGTTTTGGAATCTCTGGGGTAGGGCCCAGGAATGTGCATCTTTCACAGGTGCCTCAATCGATTTAAAGGCTTTTATCTATAGAAGTCTTAAGACCACGAACATACTGATGCCCAAAAACTAGCTCTGAAATTTAAACTTTAGAATGGTCATTAGTAATCTAGTGTGACTTGACTCAGGCCAAAAAAATATTTCCTGAACACAGACTGTTTGTCAGGTATCCTGCTGGGTGCTGGGAAAACAAAGATGAATAAGACATTGTCCAGTCTACAAGGAGTTTGAGTTTGTAGGAGGAGGAACAATCAAAAATGAAACAGTACCTGGGGCACCATTGGTAACCCTAGTCAATAGAAACAGTGCTATATTTTCTCATTCGTGGCCCTCCCGTATCCCTTTCTTCCTCTTCCCAGTCTTAACTCCTATGTCGTCTTCTCTGTCGGACCTCCCTTTTTATCCCAGGCATTGTAAACGTTTGTTTCCAGACCCAATATGGTTTTAAGATACTGTTCCAACTTTTAAAGTCAGTCTAATGATTTCAAAATGGAAAGGAACAGCTGATTTTTCAGTAGAGAAAAATGGGTATGACAACATTTTTTAATGTGTCAAGATCTTAACGAGTCCCAGTAACTGGAGCCCACTAAGGGGCAGTTTATATATAGATAGATAGATAGATATAGATATAGATATAGATATAGATATATATGTATTATATGTGTATATATATATATGTATATATATGCATTCTTCTCTTGAAGAAATTTGTTTCAGCTTGGACTTGGTTTTGATTGGGTTTCTTTGGACAGGAGTGAGGGTCATTGGGATTTCTGCATAGTAATACTTCCCATCCCCTCTGGACAGTGCAGCAGGAAAAATGAGGGGGAAAAAAAAAAAAAAAAAAAAGCTCTGTTCCTTTGCACCAAGAAGAAGAAAAAGCACCACAGGGAATCTCTGGCATCAAGGGTGTGTTATCATCTTTGGTTTGTGGTCGTTCACCCCTTTCCTCTTTGAGTCATAAAGGAAACAGAACAAATGCAAGTTATTCTGAATGGGGTGGTGGCAAATATGGTAAGCTACAGTGGGTTCCACAGTGGGGAAAGTTTAAAGGTCTGGGTAATTTACTGAAGAAGTCCAGTGAGGGTGTATCACCAGCAATGAGGGATGCCATCCAGTCCTCCCAGTCCATTCCTGTGTAACTGTTTCTGTTTTTAGACTTCCCTATTCAAGCCAAGGGGTTGAGTTTGAATTTCATGCATTTGTGTGCGCAAACAAGCTACAAACCAAATTTCCTTCTGAAAGGAAGCGATCTGTTTTCTTCTGCTCACTGAATAAATTTCTCTCCTATTCAGTTCTTCTAAAGGGAATCTGCTTCCAATTAGGTTCTCTATTTGCTGTGAAAATGGTTTATTCCTCCTGTTATGTAAGCAAAGATTAGAACAGTGATGGCTGGCAAGGTGGAAGTATTGGAACTTTCACATACTTTTGGTGACAGTTTAAAACGATACCCTTTGGAAGGTGTTCCAGATTCAAGGCATGCCCTTTCTTGTCACAGTGCCAATCCCAGAACTTCGTACATCAGAAATACACAAAGATATGTCAGTACGGATACGTGTAGTAGCACTTTCTGTAATGGAGAGGAATCCCTAATAACGCACACTGCCACCGGTGAATGTTAACATAAGTCAACTCTGGTGTGTGCAGGCCGTGCAGCACATGTGGCTTTCAGAAGAATGACCTAGATCTAAAGGTACATAGATAGGGAAAGGGAAAACAGCAACTAGTCAAAGCAAATATCATTTCATTTTTTTAAGAGTTATATGTGTAGGTTGGAATATTCACAGGAAAGTTCTAGAACAATATATACCAAGCTGCTAAGAAGGGAAGACATATTTCTACTAAAAAAATATTCATTGCTTATCTGAAATTCGAATTTAACCAGACATCCTGCCCCACAAGGTTCCGCCAAGCCTGCTTTGGTAGCTTTAGGCAGCTATGGGGGCTGTTTCAAGAGTGCCTTATAGTGACACCAAACTTAAGCTCCATTAGGACGGGTACCTTCACGTTCAATGTTGAATGATTCTTGAAGAGAAGGAAAGAAGGGTCTTAAAACTGATTGAGCACCTATAACGAGATGCCAGGCCAGCGGGTAGATACCGTCTTCTTCAGCTTCTTTAATACAAACATAGTGTATACTATTCTTTGTTCAATGACCACAAATGCCCCCCATCCCAGCACACACCTCTTTGCAATGGGACTTTGCAACAGCCTCCCCATGCCCCATGAAGAGGTCCAGTCTCTTCTCCACAGCCCTAAATCTGAAGCAGACTTGTGGCCAATAAAATATGGCCAAAGTGCCAAAGTTCCTGAGTCTAGGCCTCAAGTGGCCCTGAACTTTCGGCCTTCCCCTCGTGCAACACTATGCTAGACCACGTGGAGGTGCCAGCCCTCAAAAGTACGCAGACAACCCTCAGAATCCTGAAGCATAATCAACCAATGTTATTTGAAGCTACTCAATTTGGAGGTTAACTTGATCTGAAGCAATACAGAACTCAGTTTCTTTTCTCATTGTTTTCCTCAGTTTTTTTCCTCATGAAATCTCTGCTTTAAATTTCTGAATCTCTGAGGATTCATTGAAGGTCAGCAAGCTTCTTTGGGAGTCTCACCAGTTTCTCAACTTGTAAGGTGTGAAGCCAATGAAAATTTAAACACAGGTCTACGTGGCTGTAAAAGTCCATAGTATTTTGTTTTGTTTTTATACACACCTTGAACATAATGAGCATTCATTACAATTTAGTTGGGTAACTAACTGAATGAATCAGAAGTCGGTTTTTATTACCTGCATATATTAGAATTAAGAATATATCTATTTGACAGGAAATGTCTACTATGACTAAAAATTTTAACCTTTAGATTTTTTTTTTTTTTAACTGTGGGGAAGCAGGGAGAGAACAAAAAACACTACTCAACCTATTATTGTTGTCCCTGAAAGGTGAACCATAGTTGTTCATCCATGGAACAAGTTCTCTAGTAGCTTAAGAAGTTTTGTTATTCCATTTTAGTTGAGAAAACTGAAGGACAAAAAAAAATAATAATAATACATGGCTTAACTAGAAGAAACCAACTAATTAAACCCTCCACACCTATCTCATTTATCCAGCACTGTTTTTTCCTTTAACTTATTTTTAAATGACTAGAACCTCAGAGAGTTACAAAAAGCACATATAGGATCCCTTGAACTAAAATGAGGGGCTTTTGAAAGCATTTTAAATTGACAATATTTTAAGTATTCCTTCTGCAGTATTGTTTACATTATCAATGGGTGCCATGAATAAAGGAGGGAAGACATTACTACTTATTGGGCACTCACTGTGGGCTAGGTACTTTGATACACACCTTATGTTTTAAATTTTTATTTACTTATTTATTTTACAGGGGGAGAGGAGGAGGGGAGGGGCAGAGGGAGAGAGAGAGAGAGAGAATCCCAAGCAGGCTCCACACTCAGCCTGGAGCCCAATGCAGGACTTGATCTCACCACCCTGAGATAATGACCTGAGCCAAAATCAAGAGTTGGGTGGTTAAGAGACTGAGCCACCCAGGCCTATGCCTTATTTTTATTTAACACATTATTAACCACCATTTTATATAATAATGGGGTTTCCAAAAAGTCAACACTTGTCCAGAGAAAGTAAAACTGAAATTCCAAAACAGTTTGTCTGACTCCAAGGCCCATGGTGTTTCCATCCTATTAGAGTTCCTACCCAGAATAATCTCAACTTCTATTTACTACTGAGGTTTCATTTTGCTTTTGTTTTAATGTTACTTCAATGAAAGTATTTATAAACTCTGAGCAAAGAATCATTTTTTTCCAACTAACTTTCAGTATGGTAGCAGATCCACACAGCAAAGGAAACCTCAGGCATCCAGGACTGATGAGATCTTTAGATTATGTCCTTCTCTAAACAAATTGAGTGTGATTTACGTAATGGTAAAGATGCCCAAGCATTGCAGTAATATCCTTGAAGGTATAATAATTCAAACCTTTTTGAGACCAGGTCATTATGTCTAGATATTAAGTCTGGAGTCACTATAATCCAACCACGAAATTTATCTGGCCATCTTAAGTAAATCAATCCTGAGGGTCGGCTGGTCTCTCCATGTGGTCTTTCTTCCGATGGTGGCCTAGGGTATCCTGACGTGAGGGACTGGCTGAAGCTCTGGGCCCACTGAAGGCCTACACTTGGGAACTTCACAGCTCTGGCAAAATGGAGATTGTTTTACTCACCTAAGAGTAAAATGTGGTCATAAAAGGCTTTACAATCTTGTGACCCATGAAGATCATATCTAGAACTCTCACCTCCCCCAAAAAATCTTACATATGATGCTAATTTGAATAAGATATTTATATCAAAACTATACAGTATGTTAGAAATTAGCTGAAAGTCTATTATTAGAGGAGTGATTAAATTACTAGATGTGTAATTATGTGGCTGTTGAAAACTGCTAATAATGAAGATTCTAAAAGAAGGCCAAAAAGGGAGCTAGAATAGAGTATATATTATGTTGAGTACAACTGTGTAAAAAAATTATGTAGAAAAAATTTGGAAATGTCTCCTTTTTGTTTTTCCAAGTATCCTGTACTGTGGTCTTATTATTTTTACAAATTTTAAAATTAATTAAAAGTGAAAAACTCACATATCTTGGAATGACTCATGGGATTACCTAAAATTTTATGCTTTTTTATAGCATTTTATACTTTTTCTGATCATTCATTCTCCCTTGTGAATAAAATATGAATTTCACTCATATCCCAGACCATTTGAGCCTAAAGTTCAGTACCAGTGCTATTATTTTTGTTTTATGGTTCATGTATTACACTCCATAGCCCGGTGCTTCTCAACCACACAGGCTAGGATAATTTTGTTCTGGCTATAGCCATTCAATCAGACAACCCTGATGCCAATTTCTTCTTTGCCAAAGAAATGTGTGCACCACTATTTCATCAATACTTACGGAGTTAGAGGTAAATGATGAAAGTGCAACAACATAAGAATGAAAACATTTCTATGTGAATTTCAGCAGGAATCCACATATTGTCATAGTTCATGAAGTTTCCCATTGGCCTTTTATAATAATGACACAGACAACAGCTTACACTTCGCAAGAACATGAAGGTCTGATATTTCTTTAAGCCCCTAATACCTACACCAAGCAATGTGTATATTCCTCTCCCTGACTTTTTGTCTACATACAACTTTGCAGGTATAACCGCTCAACTTTTTATGTTATTTCTTGAATGTGCCCCCAAATTTTTGTCGCTATAGACACTTTGAACTAACTCAAGATGGTTCCTTCACAGAGCTCAGAATTCATCACACATTCCTTACTCTGTGAACCATAAAGTCCCTGTGGGGACAGGAGAAGGGTAAAATAGCTTTAATTTCATTAGTAAATGAAATCAGGTTTCACAGCAGAGAATTATCAATTACTGTGCTAAAATGTGGCCAGCCTGTTTGTTGTACCTCCCGGATATGGCATCCCATGACTCAGTATGCTCTAGTCAACTGTCACTTGAGGATCCCTCCATCACCAGCATCCAATCTTTATTACCTATCTGGAAAGAAGACTTAGAACACAAATAACTCCTCAAAGTAAAAGTCTCTATCTCTCTCATGATCCTTCATTTTGTTTATTACCTCCCCTCAAAACTTATTAAAACCTAAATTTGGGGCACCTGGGTGGCTCATAAACCTCTGCCTTCAGCTGAGGTCATGATCTCAGGGACCTGGGATCAAGTCCCGCATTGGGCTCTCTGCTCAGCTGGGAGCCTGCTTCCCGCAAACCACCCCCCCTCGCCCCCGCCTCCTGCCTCTCTGCCTACTTGTGACCTCTGTCTGTCAAGTAAATAAATAAAATCTTTAAAAAAATAAAAAATAAACTAAAAAAATTTTTAAAAACCACCTAGATTTGCCTCCTGATCATGATATGTACCAGGAAGCTAGTGTCCACCAACTATCCACATGTTAACTTCACTACACCATGGTGCTCTCGCCAATTTTCTACCATCCTTCCTGTTATTTGTTGAAATTGTAACCCTCGCAGAAAGGTATGTTGGCATCCTAACCCCCAGTACCTCAGAATTTGACATTACTTGGCGACAGGATTTTTACAGAGGTAACAAGCTAAAATGAGGCCGTTAAATTGGACTCTAACCCAGTATGACTTGTGTCGCTATGCAAAGGGAAAACGTGGACATGTGCACAGACGTGCGGAGAGGGGAGATGATATGAAGACACAGGGAGAAGACAACCTCCGACAAGCCAAGGAGAAGGACCTGGAATAGAACCTTCCCTCACAGCTCTCAGAAGGACCAACGCTGCTGACACCTCAATGTTCAACTTCTGACTTCCAGAACCACAAGACAATAAAATTTCCACCCTGCAGGCCATCCATTTATGGCAGCCATGCAAACTAATACACTTTTCCACCATTTGGATTCATGACGATTCTCTCTAAATCTGGCCTTTTAATGAGGGGCATCATAACTCCTTGTTGCCCTAAAAGAGACCCAGATAATACCTCTTACACAAGCATAAATATGAATAGCACCCTTTTTTATTCTCAAAATGGTCCATGTTTATGTACTCATTCTACCTACACCCCACAGTTCTTCCTACACCCCCCTTCCCTTCAGCCAAGAGGTTCTTTCCAATCGCTTTGGCCTCTGAATATTACAGACTCCCCCCTTGGTGCAATGACAAAAGGGGTATTCATTCAACAGCTTTCACCACCTTTTGTTTTGACTATACCGTTGTACCTTGTATAGACAGGAACCACTTCTTTCTCTTTGTATCACCAAGCCTTTACGTGGCCCAGTGTGCAAGAAATGCTTACTCAATCCAACTAAGTGTAAATAAGAGCTTTATTACCTATAACTCTTTAGTAAAGTATCATGCTTGCTCCAAACTACACTCTCTTACTTTAAAAGTCATCAGGACACAGATGTAAATTGCTGAGTATATTTTATGCGGTTCAGGAATTCTCACTAAAAAAGTATGAAGAACAAAGCAAGTGAAACATTTAACTTTTTATGGCATTAGTATGCTTAGACCAGCATGACTGTATCTACAGAGAAAAACCAGACTTGCGCAACGGTGAGTATCATATTTCAATAAAATGCTTTATGAAGTTGTACTAGCATAATGGAAATTAAAAAACACAAACGGAGAGTAAGATTACTGCAAATAATGTACCTCATCAGTAAAATGAGCAGAGATTAGAAGACACATACTTTCCTGTGGGCTGTAAACTATATGGAAAGGGACTGACAGGGGTACCTGGGTGGCTCAATTGATTGTCTGCCTTGGGCTCAGGCCATGATCCTGGCAACCAGGGATCAGGGGAGTCTGTTCCCTTCTCTTGAGCTCTCGCTTACACATACTCTCTCCCTCTCAAATAAATAAAAGAAAATAAAAAGGGACTGAAATAAGTATTTATAGACTTAAACATCCCCTCCAGGACTCCTAATGATAGAAAACCATCTGAGGGCTGATGGAGGAAGCTGGGTAAGGGATGGGTTAAGTAGGTGATCTAGGTGCATTAAGGAGTGCCCTCCCCCACTGGGGGCGCCTGGGTGGTTCAGTGGGTTAAAGCCTCTGCTTTTGGCTCAGGTCATGATCCCAGGGTCCTGGAATAGAGCCCCATATCGGGAATCTCTGCTCAGTGGGGAGTCTGCTTCCTCCTCTCTCTCTGCCTGACTCTCTGCCTACTTGTGATCTCTGTCAAATAAATAAATAAAATCTTAAAAAAAAAAAAAAGTGTACCCACTAAAAACAGCATAGCACTTTATGTTAACTAGAAATTAAATAAAAATTTGAAAAGAAAAAGAAAATTAAAATCTAGATAATATAGAAAAGGATCTATAGTCATGAGCATGGAACCAAACCAGTAACAGGACAACCCAAGAAAACGAAAGCTCTCGGGGGTGGCTATGACCCAGAGAGTGTCTGGACCGGCTCTTCTCTTCCCCTGGCTGAGCACGAACACTTAGGGCTAGCAGGTTCCCTATAAGAACTGAAAGACCACAGTGTTTGTCACTGCCTTAATGGAAGTGCAAGGTTTCCAGAGTAACTTCTGGAATGATGTTGTGAAGGGTTTAAAGGACTTGTGACCCAGAAAGAATTGGCTTCCTTTTTTGACTCTGGTAGGCCTCTGTCCGCAGGTGCCATGGAGCCTTCATATTTCATCAGGAAAACCAAAGAGAGGGCGGCCTCTGTTCTTTGTCTGCGTAGACACTTCTCCTCTGAAGTTCTGAACTGTGTATGTGCTGCGTGTTTCCAGACCTCCTACCGGAAGCTGCTGGAGCTGGAAAGGGCTTCACCTCTGCCTTAAGGAGCACACTGTCCAGGGTCCCCTCATCTCCTAGCCGTGCTAGAAACCGCGTCACAAACCTGCATGCACCTTTCACCCCAGAAGCACTCTGATTTTTCTGATTATAAAGGGAGTAAGGGTTCGTTGTAGAGAATTCGGAGGATTCAGGAAGATACACGGGGGACAGAAAGCGAGAATACGAAGAAGGAATCCCTGCTAATTCCTGCTCTCAGATATTCCTTCTAGAAGCTCTCTTTTCTCTTTTCAGTATCTCTCTGCCTCGTTCTCCTCATCAGCTCCCTGTCTTGCACTTCCTATTTCTTATGGAACTGATGGCTAAGTGGGTTGGTACTTGAATTACAAAAGATTTTATCTGGGGTGATTAAAAAAGTCAATAAAAGGGCTTTCCCTTTAACATTACCCACTGTACACAGTGGCACTTTGTAGCAATAGAATGGGACGTGTTAAGACAGGAGTCCATCTGACACAGCAGAGAAGCCTTCTCCCTAACTCCCAGAAGCCCCACACTGCCACCACGGACGGCAATGACAAGATAGTGCTCTGAAGGGCGCTTAGTTATGTTCTGAGTTAACACAGGCCTGGAGAGAGGCCGGGGGACCCATCCCCTATGCACCTCCGAATCCATGGGAAAATCAGTTCTGGGCTCCGGACCACTTCCCAACAAATGACCTCACAGAGCGAATGATTTCTGGAAGGGAGACAAGACAGCCTGTGTTTGGACCTCTGGAATAAGAACACATCGTGCTCGGGTAACATTTGTGAAGAGGAGGTAGCAAGCCAACCCTGGTGGGGAAGGAGGTGTGATTAATGGACATAGGATTCTGTGGGATGCCTACAAGTTGGAAGGAGAGAGAAAGAGGACATTTCTGGAAAGCAACTACCCTGTGAGCTTTGCTTATTCGCTTTTTTCCTTATTCCTCTTCTTTGTCTTTTGAACTTCATTTATCAAAGCTCAGTTCCACAGAAGTGTATGCATGCGAACTTGGAAAGGACGTATACATTGTCCCACAGTCCACATGCCAGATCTGATATTGTACTATAGTTATATGTAGGCTGTTACGATTAGGGGAAGCTCAGCAAAGGGTCCCTGGGACTTCTGTGTGCCACTCTTGCTACTGCCAATGAATCTATAATCATTTCAGAAGAAAAATAAAAGCTCAGTTCCAGAGCTTTCCACACAGAGTCTTACCCAACAACCAGATTCACACCACCTTCCAGCTGCTTTGGCTTACCGTCCCTTCACATAATTCCCAAACCCTTGCCTGCTTTCTAATCATCCATGCCACACTGCTTGGTATACCTGTGTACTTCTATGTGTGTTCCATGTATTAACACATGCGTGCCTCCACCGAGACAGACACACGGATTGTACAATACTCTCCTGTTCACTAGCTGTTTCATATGTGTGTGTATCGCAAATCCCAAGCAAGACTGTAAGTTCTGTCTTCGTACCTCCTTCCTTGGGATACTGGGATACTGCCCAGTGCTAAGTGCACGGTAAGTACGCAACAGATATTACCTAGGTGATTGAAAGAGGAAAAAAATATTAAAAGCAAATAGAGATATAGTTAAAATAACTCACCAAGATTTTTTTGTTTTTTAAGAAGACAATCTGATGCCCAGAAAATATTTCCTAGCCCAAGATTAGAGTTTAAAGGCATGTCTGTCTGCCCTAATCCTACTTACCACCACAAACAGGTGGTTATCAACTGAGAAGCACAAAGGTTAGTCACACGTGGGCTGTTTTGACACCTGTCATAAAATACCTCTGAGTTCATTCAGGGAAATGCTGAAGGAGCACTTTGCTAACTCTAGAATCCACCACCCTTCCCTTGGGGTGATCTTGTCTATGAAAGGGTGAGCAGGTTTGTTTAACCCGAAACCTTGAGTTTAAAAAAAAAAAAAAAAGGACACGTGCATTTTAAGTTTTACGAAAAAGGTATACCTTTAAAATCAATATGACTAGTAGCTCCACATTGAGAAACTAGGAACACAATATAAAGTAGATTCTTAGAAAAGGTACTTGCTTATTTAAACTCTATTTACAGGTCAAAATATGTTGGTTGCAGCCTGGGAAGAAGGACTGATGTTATCAGTTTTATCTAATTTGACCCTAGGGGATAGCGAATAGTCTACAAAATATTCAGTAAAATAAAGATCAGAACACATGCATGGCCTTCTACTTCTACCATTTATGCTTTTTTTTAAAGATTTTATTTATTTATTCATTCCACAAACAGAGATCATAAGTAGGCAGAGAGGCAGGCAGAGAGAGGGGGTGGGGGGAAGCAGGCTCCCCGCTGAGCAGAGAGCCCGATGCGGGGCTCGATCCCAGGACCCTGCGATCATGACCTGAGCCAAAGGCAGAGGCTTAACCCACTGAGCCACCCAGGTGCCCCCCCCATTTATACTTTTAAAACGAGAGGGAATTATACATATTACATATGTTCATACACACACACACACACACACACACACACATACATATATAACAAGCACGCATGTGTGTGTGAGATTTTATATGCATGAGATCTCTCTGGATAGATAGACAAGAAGCAGGTGACTGTGGCTACCTCTAGGGGAAAAGAAATTCAAAGACTGAGGTTGGGGAGGAGAAAAACTTTACTTTATAGATCTTTTCACTATTTGAATATTTTACTAGGGTCACACATTATCTTCAGAAACTTTTAAAAATCTTTTTATCATAAGATAAAACACAGATAAAGGACATCATATAAAACAAATTAATACAGGGGCACCTGGGTGGCTCAGTGGGTTAAGCCTCTCCCTTCGGCTCAGGTCATGATCTCAGGGTCCTGGGATTGAGTCCCGCATCGGGCTCTCTGCTCAGCGGGGAGCCTGCTTCCTCCTCTCTCTCTCTCTCTGCCTGCCTCTCTGCCTACTTGTGATCTCTCTCTGACAAATAAATAAATAAAATCTTAAAAAAAAAACAAAACAAATTAATACATTAGTGAGTGATTATGAAGTAAATGCTCTGATAGTTACCTACTGGGTCAAGACATAAAAGTTTGCCAGCCACCCAGAAGCCTCTCCTCATGCCCCTTCATCACAGTCCTGTCCTCCACTCCAAAGCAACCACTGTCTTTTTTTTTTTTTAAAGATTTTATTTATTTGACAGAGAGATCACAAGCAGGCAGAGAGGCAGGCAGAGAGAGAGAGAGGAGGAAGCAGGCTCCCCGCTGAGCAGAGAGCCCGATGTGGGGCTCGATCCCAGGACCCTGAGATCATGACCTGAGCCGAAGGCAGAGGCTTAACCCACTGAGCCACCCAAGTGCCCCGTAACCACTGTCTTGACGTACATAGGAATCCCCTTCCTTCTTCCACTGTCCTGGCTTTGATAACTTCCATGCATTTCTATCTAATTTTATCAACCAAGAATGCATTCCTAGCTGCTGTCGTCTGGCCCACTTTTTTTTAAATTGTTCTTTTCGGTTGCTTGTATTTCCCTCCATCCCTTTCTTTCCTTTCACTTTTTCTGTTGAATAACCCAGGCCGCTTGGCCTGTAGAGATTTCCTCGTCTGGAGTGCGCTGATGACACACTCGCCGTATAGTTCAATGTGTTCCTCCTATTGCTTCCACGGCAAATTGACGAATGAATCCACAGGCCCGATGGGACTTAGCTTCAGTCCCTTCCGCAAGGTCGGGGTGGTCACCTGGTCTTTCATCAATGGCACATGCGTCTGGTTTTCTTTGTTCTTCATTGTCAGCAGCATTTCATGGTCACTGCCCACATTCATTCATTTACTGGGGAATTGTAATAATATGTAAAATTTCAACCCTATCATTTCATCTCTTTAGCTAAAATAATTTTTTTTAAGATTTTTAAAAAATTTATTTGACACAAAGAGATCACAAGTAAACAGAGCAGCAGGCAGAGAGAGGAGGGAAGCAGGATCCTGGCTGAGCAGAGAGCCCAATACAGGGCTCGATCCCAGAACCCTGAGATCATGACCTGAGCCGAAGGCAGAGGTTTAACCCACTGAGCCACTCAGGCACCCCCAGCTGAAATAATTTTATAAAAGAATCCTTCACTCATCTACTCTGCTTGCTGAACACTCCAGTTATAGTTCGTATAGGAAAGCTTGATTCTTTCATTTCCCCAGTTCTCAAGATAACATATGGCTGGCTGTCATCCTCAAGAGACCAACTAGGCTTTTGGTTTTTTGAACATTATTGTGAACTCATGGATTTAAATGTATCTGATGGGTTTCCTACTGTAGAAGCCAGAGTCCAAGAGGGCCCCTCATGCTCGTTGCCTTCTGGCCTTCACATCTTACACAGTCCCCTACCCAAAAAAGGGGGTTTGGTCTGTGTAGCCAATACACTACAGCAGAAGTGATGGTGTGTCACTTCTGAGATCAGGCTGTAAACGCTGGCAGCTTCCATCCTTGGTGCTCACTCACTGCATTGCTCTCGCTGTTTCTCTGCACTCAGAGGCAAGTCATATTGTACGCAGCCCTGCGGAGAGGCCGCACCAGTGAGGAGGAGGAGCATCCTTCCAAGAGCCACAAGAGTGATCTTCTGCTGTGCACTTCCACGCCCAAACACAAATGAATGTACAGTGAATGGCCTAACCACAATCTCATTAGAGACTCTGGGACAGAGGTAAGGGAGTTAAGCTGGGACTCCGGACTTTGAGAAACTGTGTGATATAATGCATCTGGCTTTAAGCAAGGGTTCAGAACAGTTGTTACACAGCACCAGATAACCAATTTGCAATCCACGGCCATTCTTACCATTATTGAAACTCAGTCTACTCAATCTGTCCCATTTCTGGTCAGTGAGGGCCTCTTCTCATTGTCTCTTGAGTTATTTGAGATAATTCTAATTTAATTAATTCTATTTTAATTTTAATAGCTCCAAAACTAGAATTTACTATTTCTCTAAGAAGTCTTGGTTCACTTGAGGAAGACCATAGTCTAGATGCCACTGTGGAGCTTGGTTGGTCATTATTTCTAGAACTTCTCAGTAGAGAAATAAAATATCTTGTTAGTTCATACTTACAACTGAAATTCAGATTAAACATTTTTTAAATTTAATTTCCTTTATATTAAATCTGTAAACTGTTCAACTACCCAAAGAATCTTGCTTCTCAAGGACAGAGTCGATAAAATAAAATACCCATTAATTTTTCATTACTTTATTCCACGCAAACACAGCAGTTCAATTCCAATACTATCACTGATGTTTTGATTTCTGAAAAAAATTTGCCCATGCCACCATAATTCTCCCTCTTCCATAGTTGTGCCGTGTCTCCATTCTCAGATCACATAGCTATTACATACTATATACACTGTCCCTTTTTAAAGCTCATTCATTATTAATTCTACAAGTAATCACACAGTATAATTAATGCCACCACCAGTACTCATGATGATGTCTCTCACAGCATTTTGGTTAAGCTGTTCTTTAGTAGATTACTCAGGAAAAGCTCATGAAAAAGCTGAGTCCTTGGCGTGTTGCTAACAGCTTATGCACTTCATACTTGAAGGCCAGTTCTGTTGGGTATAAAATCCTCAGCCCATAGGTGCTTTCATTGAGTATCAGAAATATGTTATTGTCTTATCTTCTGGCATAAATTATTGCTCTCAAACTGTCTGATGATAATATTATTTTCTTTCTCTTATACCTCACATGATTTTTTTTCCTTGATGACCAAAGATTACTATGTGTTTTTTTTTTTTCCTTTTAAGTTCATCAGTTTTACCAGAATAAGACTGGGTCATCATTATTCTATATCAACGCCCTCAGATACACACCGTGTTCTTTCAGTACAGATTTCAATTTTTTTTTTTTTAGTTTCAGGAAATCTTTAAAATTATACATTTTTTAAATTATACTTTTTAATATTTGTTCTGTTCTCCTACTTAGGTTTTCTTCTTCAGCAACTCCTATGAACCATGTGTCAAATCATCTCTATCTTCAATATTTGTTCTTTTTCCCCCTCAAATTCTGTTTTCCCTCCTTCTTTTTTTCCTCCTTTTTCTATTTTTTTCTCCAATTCTTCTATTTCTATAAAGACATTATTTTCTGTGTTTATGTACTCTCTTATATCTTCTAGTCATTAAATTTATTGTTGATTTATTCTTTCTTAAGTCCTGTTGCCTCATTTCTGAATTTTTCTATTTCTGATTTATATTGCTCTCTCATGGCTTGTATTATTTCCTTATTGCCTGTTAGTATGTTTTGAAATCATTACAGTTTTTATCTATTTTTTAATCATATTTTCTGAGACACTTTCGTTGTCTAAGGATGTTATCGTGACTCTCATTCTCTTTATTTCTTACAGCAATTTTGTGTGAGATTTTAACTGAATACTTTGCTATTGCTCATTTTATGTAAAATGAATTTTCCTGATATTTTAGAAGGATGAAAAGTTAGGACAGTTTTTAAGTCTTCACAGAGCTCCCTCTCTTATGGTTTCCATGTACTGTACAGAAATATGCTAACTCTGAGATTTCTTGACTCCACCCCCAACTTCCAACTTTTACTGGGATCTTCTCTTTCTTCTTTCTCTGGTTTCTCCTCTTGCTCAATTTTGGTTTCATTCCCAGTAATTTTTCTCCTACCTTGACCTTTCTGGAAAGAAACTATAGAGGGTCCATTTTGAGAGTTCAAAAGTCTCTTTGCATTTTACAACAAGGACACTCGCCACCTCTCCCTAGTATAGGCAAACCCCTCCTGGTTTTATCTGCTGGTCTGATTAACGTACCATACTTGTCAGTGACTATCTGTTGGCCCCTTTGAGTTTCTCCTGTTCTTACTCTACCTGCCACCCCGTTGCCTCCCTTTGCTATCTCCCACAGAGATAATGATAATATACAGTCTGGTTATTGGCAATTCTCTCCACTCGGTTGTATTTGGGGTTTCCTAGTGCTCACTTGTCACTTAATTTGGTATTTATCTTGCTTGGCGTTCTCTGAGTTCCTGGATGGAACTGTGGCTTGGTGTTTGTTACGAATTTTGGGAAATTCCCAGTCATTACTGCTTCAAATATTTCTGTGTACCCTTCCCACTTCTCCCATTACACACGTTAAACATTTTGCACTTGTCTCAGAGAACCAGATATCCGTTTCTTTTTCATTCCTTTTTTCTCTTTGCATTTCAGTTTCAGTAGTGACTTTTCTTCAAAGAGCAGCTGTTAACTTTCAGTTTGTTCAGCTATTTTCTTATTGTGGCATCAGGAATATGCCTGATATTCTAATCAGGAGTATGCCTTACATACCACATCTTATCTCCTTACATGCCAAAAGAGAGACTGAAGTCTACTTAGTTTTGTAGCAAATGTTGTTCATGAGTTTTAATTTTTACCATGTATTTTATATGTGGGGATTTAGGAAGACTAACAACTATACAGCTACTGCTATCTCCTCAAAATCAGAAATAATGTTTAATAATAATAAAGTTATTAAGTTAAGTAAGAGGTATTCAGCAAAGTGATTCAATGCTACAGTTTAAGTAAATATTCTTGGTTGAAAAATGACTTATTAAGCACTTAATTATTAATTAACAACAAAGATAAGAATTCCCTTGGGGAAAAAATGGAGAAATATTTACAAACAGGTAATTTATGGGGAAAAAAACTCAAAGAAACTGAGTCAAGCAAGATTTTGAAACTTTTTCATAAACACAGTAACACTAATTAAAACAACAATGAAATATTAATTTTTAACTGTTAGAATAACAAAAATTAGAAAGCTGGTAACACTAAGTATTAGTAGGGTTATAGTTTATAGAAACTATGTTATGGGGCAGGGAGGGGACATGGGCATAAACTAATGCCACCACTCTGCAGGGGAATCTGGTCCTCCTTAGTCAAATTAAACAGACATTTACCCTGTGATCCAGCAGTGCCATTCCTTGAGATTTTTTCCAAATAAATTCTCACACTAGGTCTAGGAGGGAACAATACAAGGATGTTCCTCATAATGTGTAGTAACAGAGGTTGGAGGCAGTGCTGGTTTCCATCACTGGAGGTGTAAAATTCACTTCATGAAGTATGATTTAGCAACAGAAACGATAGGTCTAACTACAGGAATATGTATAGATCTTCAACACCTAATGCTTCATTAAAAAGGTAAGAAGCAGTTTGAGATTCATAACATATCACCCCATATCTAAAGGTTTTAAATACATGTTAAAAAACAAATAAAAGGAAGTTTTCATAAACAGACACAAAAAGAAGATACACATCAATCCCATTAGAGCCATTCCTGTGGTAGTGAAGGGGAATGGTAATAGGGAAAGAAGACAGTAAGGAAAACATACACGTATGTAAATAAACAAATGAATACATGAAAAAGAAGGTCAGTACCTTACACAGATCAATGATTAATTGCCCTAAACTGAAAAGCCGATTAACTCATTTCCCCACATTTGAATTTCTACCAAAAATTTTTAAAAATAAACTTAAATATTTGCCCTCCAAACGTAAACTTTTTGCGAATACTCTAATTACAAATACCTATCTTATTAGCATCTCCTCTAATTATTTTCCATTCTCTGAGTTCCCCTTTTTGGCAGCATTGCCAACCTCATGACTTTTTATCATCTGACTCATTTGTGTATTTTTTCAATAAGTATGTAAGTGTCTACTCAAATATTATGTACATATTGTTCTGGGTACTAAGAGAGTATGAGGGAAACCTCTCCTGCTCCCTCTTTCCAGGAACCCACATTCTAATGAACCTTCCTGCAAAGCGTTAGCCCATGAAATGGCACGAAGCAGCCCAAGGCAGTCCTGATTACTAAATCTGAGAATGAGTGGTGGGTGTCGATGTGTGATGGAAGCCACAGATGCAAGAGCGAGGTGTCAGCGAGGCTCAGGGTGGGTAGGAAGAAAATCTGCCTGACGCGCCATAGTTGTGTTGGGCCTTATAGGATGAGCAGTATAGACTAGAGAGAGAGCAAGAGACATCCTAAGGGGGAAGCGTATCTTTCTACAAAGCACAGTTAAGACCAAATGAAACGCAATCAGAAAGCATCAAACTAGACAATGGGAAATGACATAAGAAAGTAAGGACAATAAAACTAAATTAGCAGCAAACAAGTTCTGGAGGACTTGATCTTATCCTGTAGACAACAGGAAGCTTTTGGAGGTATTTGAGTCAAAACCGGACAGAGTTGTCTATTTCACTTGTCACATCAAATCTCCCAGCAAATACTGCTCAGGCTCACAGTTCTCTTTCCATCCAGTCCCAGAGTGGTAGACTTTGCGGTGGACGGCCAAGGTGAGGCCACTGATCTCCTGCCACTTTGCTCTCTTTGCTACTCCCCAAACCCGCTTTACTTTTTCTACTTCAACTTCATAACCTGACCTCATCCTCTCAGAGTTTGGGTTAGGTATGTTCTCCTAGCATCCTATGGTTACCTCGATCATATTAACTGATTCATTCATTAGTTCATTCATCAAATGCTTACGGATCCCCTACTGCTGCGTGCTGGGCACTCTTCTAGAAGCTGAGCGCACAATGATAAGTAAAACAGAACCAAAGCCTGCCCTCATGTAGCCTAGACACAGAGAGAAAAGTCATCATACCTCAGTATCCTATTTTTCATTGTAGAAATTATTGCACTGTATTTCAGCTGTTTTATCTGTCTCATAGACTATGAGTTCAGAGTGCTTGACACTTTGTAAATGCTCAAGAAAGGAAATGTTAACTGATTGAATGAATGAGTGGATGCTTGGAGAATCCCACTCATACAAGACTAAGAGTTATTATCAGTCCTGAATGGATAATGGTAATCTCACCCCTTCCCAGAACTGCTGGTCACACAAAAATGTGAACTCTAGGCCACAGGTCAGCACACTTCTTCTACAAAGTGCTAGGCAGTAAATACCTTAGGCTCTGCAAGCCATACGGTATCTGTTATGACTCTCAGTTCTGCTACATAGCACAAAAGCAGCTGTAGACAATATGTAAGCAGTGCATGGCTGTGTCCCCGTAAGATCTGGTTTATGAAGGCAGCTGTGGACTGGATTTGGCCCATGGGCCCTACGTTGCCAATCCATGCTGCAGATAATGTCACCTTTCTCAATTTTCCAGGACTGCCTTCACATACTCCATTCTTCAGTCAGATAAATTTAGTTGCTACATCCAACATCTGACTTCACCTTTAAACCCATGTCTCTAGAGCGTTGCGAGAGAATATGCAATTTGGGGCCCAATGGACCTATTTTACTCATTGGTTAGCCTTTTGACAAGTTTGTCTGTTTAAACCTCTAGTTCCTCAATGTGAATAGAGGCATATATTTTTTGATCCTGACTATGAGGGGAGAAATAAATGTTGAGAAAAGAATGTGATGTCTACACACCGTAACCAGTTCACAAATAGCCCCTGCTGTGTTCAGTCGTGTTCTTTTCTGCCTGTAAATCCCATTATCGGATTATTTATTGAGGATCTACTACATTCAAAGCACACTTTCTGGTACCTCTAAAACCATCTCTCTTGGCCACTGGTTCTCAAACTTGGCTACTGTACAATTTACTCGAGAGCTTGAAAGTACTGAAGCTTGGGTCCTGACACTAGATATTCTGATAAGGGTTATAAAGAGTGGTATGTGCATCAGAATGATCCCCAGATAATTTCGGTCGGGAACAAATTTGGGAGTCATTGCTCTATACTGCGATTCTGGCTTTACTCAATTCATCCCTCCATCTTCCATCTGCCACCTTTGTGACCGTTACTGCCGATATGCGCATCTTTACAGAGCTAGAGCTGATCCGTTCTTGTATCTGTTACTTACTCCTATTTGTATATAGTTAGGGAGAATGGAAAAGAAAAGAATGATATATAGTCATCTTCCTTTGCATTTGACCTTTGCCATTCAACTATCAGGCATCCATTCCCCTTTCCCATGGCAACAGCCTTGACTTCTCCTCGGGGCTCCAGCTGTCCCCTCAGTCCCCCTGGCCTGCTTGAGGCTTTCCCCCTCGCCCTCGAATCTCATGAAACCAGTGCACGGGAAGTCTCCTGGGTACACTCAGTGTTAGTTTACGGAGTGTCCTGATTTCATTTTCCAGAGAGGACTGTTGAAACAAAAGACACGTTTTCCGCTGGATTGCAATCAAAAGAATATGGTTTGAAGAGATTGGGGCAGCTATTTTACAAGCTCAAAAGAGAAAGTCTGCCTGAGAAAAGAGTAAGAGAGAGACAGAGATGTCATTTAGAGGCACAGTGGGTAGCCATTTCTAAAGCCAGCTGCACTAACAAACTGCCATGGGCACCAATAAATTCCCTTTCTCTTCTGCTTCTGCCAGTTTAGTCAGGTGTTCTGTTAATGGCAATGGAAACAATTCCAAACTGATACAGCCTCCTCCCACCCCCTCAAAACCAAATCTAATCACCTGTGTATGCAGAGATTACGTGCCAGGATCAAGCCCCAGTGATTCATTCAACAAACACACACCGGGGGGCCTTATTATATGCAATGCTTGGCTTATGAGGAGGGATTCCAGTAGTTCTCCACCGCTAAGAACCTCACAGATGTTTCTGGAAAGAATACCCGGAAATATAACTATTCCCCTACTATTAGGGGGGCCTTGTGCTAAGTATTGAGGACAGAAAAGATTGTCAGACAGGGTCTGTATCTTCAGGGTTTGTAATCAAATTGGAAGGATGGCATGTGCATAAGAAGATAAAGAGCAATCTGGGATGTGAGATGCACACATTTCTGAGGGCAGACATCAAACCCAAAGTAAGCCTCAGCAGAAGCTCTTAGGTGAGCATAGGCACTACAACATTTTCTTTTCCTTTGCAAAATTAACTAGGAAAATGAGGGAAAGTATTGCAAAAAGTGGGAAAGAAGTATTAGAGGCTTTGGAAGTTGTTCTAAATCACTTTTTATACTTAAAAATTAAGGTATTTTGTGAATGTATTTCCTTGCAAATTACCCATGTCAGGTCTCAACAACTGAAATATTATAGAAATCTCTTCATTCATGCATTCATTCAGTCGACACTATTTATTGCACGCCTATATGTACCAGAAACAATTATTTATATACACTGAGGTTTTAGCACTAAATACTATAATATCCCTACTACTTGCATTCTAATGACTAAGAATAGATGGAAAACTTTTGTATTCAGCGCCCCAGAAGTAGCCACTGTAAATGGTTTGGTGAATATCACTACAGACTTGCATACCTAGATAGTGGTACTTGTTTTTACAAAAAACAAGAAGAAGAAAGAGGAGGAGGAAATATGCTATACTTACTAATGCCTTATTTTTTAGAAACTTGCTTTTTTTAACTTAGCAATATAATCTGGGCGGGTTTCATGTTAATAAATACAGATTCTCCCTTCTTTTTTATGGTCACATAGTATTCCAGTGTATTTAGTCACCATCCTGTTTGTGAACATGTATCTGGTTGTTTCCAGGTTTTCACAATGACAGGCAATGTTGTAAAACATGTGTAACTGCAGTAATTTTTGAACAGTCAGAAGTGTTCTCAAAAACAGAATCATAGTTGGAATCATAGTGCAAAAGATGTGAAATTATTTTTAAGTACAAGTCTTATTTTCTACTTCCTTTTTCATTCATCACTGATGTATCAAGTACATAAGATTTTATGCAAATGGCTGGAAAATACCTTCTACAACCCATTAATGTAGTGCAGAGTAAAAAAAAAAAAAAAGAGAGAGAGTGAGAGAGAGAAATAATCATTAGCTATTTCCACAAAATCTTCTATGCGCCCAGGACTGTTCTAGGCCTTGAAGAAATCTGTTTACTGAACAGTTCAACCTTCCATCAATGCAGAAAGACATTTCGCTAACAGTTCAATTAACTAAACAGACTGTTTAATTAATAAAAATATTTTTGTCAAGAGGAAACTGAAGCAATTTTGTTTGGCATGCATGCTTAATTGTGTGTTTCAATTTCTCGGTTTTGGCCTGTGATCACTTAAAAATAGTCATCAAGCAAATCTCAATGGTTAACTGTAATTGCAAGAGTATGCCTTTTGCATTTTATGGCGTGTAAAATCTCGTGTAAGAGAAAATAAACACAAGAGCAACAAAGAGGTTCATTCACTTACCCTCTTCATAACCACAGCCAGGGTAAACTTCACTCAGCCTTCGGCCATTGAATTTTATCCTGAAGTTTCCATCCACCGCGCAATCAGATAATCTCCAGCTTGTGGGAGCCACTAATGGAAATGGTGCTGTAAAAAGAATTGCTGAACAAATTTCCATGTACTTAACCTGAAAGGGAGAAATGGCAATGTGAATGGAGTAAAATGTTTTTAGCCGTTTTTAAACCAGAGGGGGTGATTTCACTTTCAGCAGGAACTTGTGACTAAGATTGCCTGGCCAGGGCAATGATTAACACTCCTGTCGTCATCACTCTGCTGGAGCTCCCAGGCCGAGGGAACCTCATCAACGCTAAGCATCTGCACTTGAGCGTGCTTCCCTGCGCAGCTCATCAGCGCGCTGAGTTCGACTTTGGCATTAAGTTATATAAAATAAAAATGGATTTAGAACCTCTGCCAACTTTGTTAGTGGTTATTTTCACTGAAGTGTAAAAAGGCTTGTATTTACTGTTCATTGCGGTGCCCCACCTTGAAAAATGGGCTGTCATTTAGATCCTTTTTCTTAAAATTCCTAAATTTTATCGGAAACGTTAGCAGGGTCTCTGGGTTCCCTTAGCCTTGTTTTCTTCCCCACTATGCTTGAGTCTAAAAACTTCAGCACTGGGGCGCCTGGGGGGCTCAGTGGGTTAAGCCTCTGCCTTCAGCTCGGGTCGTGATCTCAGTGGGATCGAGCCCCGCATTGGGCTCTCTGCTGAGCAGGGAGCCTGCTTCCCTCTCTCTCTGCCTGCCTCTCTGCCTACTTGTGATCTCTGTCTGTCAAATAAATAAAATCTTAAAACAACAACAACAACAAAAGACAAACAAAAAACTTCAGGGCCTTTCTGAACTGCCATTTCTTGCCTTTCTGGAAACCAGGGGCACGGAAAGATGAGGAAGAACTAGTGAACACGTACACATGTCATCAACGGAATGTTCTTTTTCTTTAGATGGTTGCCTCAAAGAGCCACTACTATGGGATCAGTCCATCATAAATGCTTCTAGAAGAAGCAGGGGTGGGGGAAAGAAACCTCACCCAGATTTGAGAAAGAAATGGCCGAGGTTTATTTAGATAAACGGTGCAGCTACCTTGTGCTCGGGAGACTGATACAGGATCTGCAAACACATGGTTTCTTTTAGGTGCAATTCCACTCCACCAACAGGGCAAAGTAGATGATGCATTTCCTGTGGAGTGTCTGAGGAAAGGGAAAACTGGGTCTTAAACATAGTGCTGAATAGGGAACTTCAGAGCTAGCTGTGGGATGTGTTTATTATGCTATAAACTTCATTTTCCTCATAGCCCTTAGACTGCTGACTTGGAAGTAAACTGATGACTCAGAGTTCTTATCACCCTTCCTGAGGTATTTTCCACGAATTGCCAAGCTCATTTTAGGAACTCGGTTGCATCACCAGGCCGCCCTCCTACAGCGTCTCTCCCTCCACCCAAGACAGCACGCAGGAACTGTTTCAATGCTGTCAAACCATTCCAAATAAATCCAGTGAGTTTCTCCCTCTGCACCCATATATTGCTGTCTCTGAAATTTAGCAAGTTCCCTAAGCAAATCTCACATACTCGTAGTGTACCTAAAATGATGAGCACTTTAAAGTCTTTACTGCTACCCCTCATTTCCTTTTGTTGGGCCACAACAAACAGCTGGAAGTCGGAGAAAAATGCTATGTGCACGCGCGCACACACACACACACACACACACACGCATGCGCAAGGTTTAAGGCATCTTCCTTGTTTATTCTTGTTTATTGTTTTAACAGTGTCTGGCACATCGTAAGCACCAAATACTCATTTGCCGTTATTATTCTGTTGTCCCTATGAAAAAAAAAATTCCAAATCTTCCAGAACCGAGATTCTTTTTTTTTTTTTAAAGGTTTTATTTATTTATTTGACAGAGCGAGATCACAAGTAGGCAGAGAGGCAGGCAGAGAGAGAGAGAGAGAGAGAGAGGAGGAAGCAGGCTCCCTGCTGAGCAGAGAGCCTGATGCAGGACTCGATCCCAGGACTCTGGGATCATGACCTGAGCCGAAGGCAGCGGCTTAACCCACTGAGCCACCCAGGCGCCCCAGAACCGAGATTCTTAATATAAATTTTAAGGGAACCAAAGGTCCTCTGAACCCAAAGTTGTATGTAAAATTTATGATTACATGTATTTTTTCCTGGGAGAAAGGGAATTAGGGGTCATCAGATGCTTAATTTAATGTGTCAATGACACACACATAAAAGGGCAAGAACCACCACCATGAAGAAGTTTTAAAAAGATGTAGTCTCGGGGCGCCTGGGTGGCTCAGTGGGTTAATCCGCTGCCTTCAGCTCAGGTCATGATCCCAGCGTCCTGGGATCAAGTCCCACATCGGGCTCCTTGCTCAGCAGGGAGCCTGCTTCTCCCTCTGTCTCTGCCTGCCACTCTGTCTGCCTGTGCTCACTCTCGCTCCCTCTTTCTCTCTGACAAATAAATAAAATCTTTAAAAAAAAAAGATTCTTTAAAAAAAAAAAAAAAAGATGTAGTCTCAGAAAAGGGGGGGACATGGGGGGAGGGAGGAAATAAATACAGTCTCCAGGGTGGGGGCTCATCAAGTAGACTCTGGAGATGGAGCGAGATTATCAGGAAAGGATTATATTATCTCTGTATTATGGTAAAACAAAATATTAACTATTTTGAGGAACACACAATATCATTACCTTTGTTTTTTATAATAAATATTATAAGGTTACTATCATTATAACATAAAACACAAATGAACAGACGATCATGGTGCAGATTCAACTGAGTCAGAGTCGGTTAATGATAGCCATATATGTGTGTGTGTGTGTGCGGTGTTATAAGGTAAGACACAAATGATAAGAAAATGCAAGTGCCTGAAACCCACATTACCAATACGTTGTCAAATCAAATTTCTCTCTTTCCATGCTTGAATTTGTCAATAGCGGCGATAACCCCAACACCAGCTGTAAGCATATGCGGGGGTGCTCCCTGAGTCCTGATGGATTCCTTCTCACGGTCCCATCCACGATCTCTGTGGGAACCAGGCGGCCGGAGGAGGCGGGGACCTTTCCTTCTTACACAGCTTTCGCTCCCTTTCTAGAAAGATTCCATAGGTTTACCAACTTCCACCCTGCCTCAAAGTTCTTCCACAGGAGAGAAAGCAAATCCAATTCTTCCCCACCAACGCTGTGGAGGAGAGCGCGTGTGGGAGGAGGAGCATGAGCACCATCCTTCCTCAAGCACCTATTAAACACCGGGTCTGCTTTATAGTCATTTTTCTCATTTATTCTTCACAACAACACTATAGGATGGACAGTATAATTATTCCCATTTCACAGACCAAATCCTCTTAAAGTCAAAGCAGTGTGACTTGGAAAGAAGTAGACCAGGACTCCCTAATTTTCCTTATGGATTATATCTTTTACTTCTGTTTCATCTTATTTATTGTAAACCTTTATTTCTTCTGTATTTTCTGAAGAAATACTACACTTGCTGCCTACCTGATCTCTTCTCCAAGAGTCCACAAGCAGTTCACCTGCGCACACACACAGCCCTTCAAGTATAAGCGTGAGACAGGCCAGTCCAGAGCCTTCACCAAGGCAAGGAGCTAGAGACAACAATAAACACTTTGACGGCTTCTTTGAAAAAAGTGGAATTGTAAGCACTTTAATATTCATGCTTTTTAATATTTTCATTTTCACATTTTTCATATTTTCAGCCACATCTTTTCTGAAAGAAGATGTATGTAGACATATTTAATCTTTAAGAAGCCATTGAATAGAATGCTGTCCAATATTTATTTAGTGTAAATAAAATCTGTGATGACTATGATTCTGATAAAATGTAACCCATGAGTGAGACATGAGGGATTTTTACTGCAAGGGCAGCTCTTAAAGCATTCCTTTGACTTGGCATCACTGAGTGACCTTTGGCCCCATGAAGCTATAGCTCTTGGTCCATTTACACAGGGCTGATTGCTTCATAGAGCCGTTAGCGCTGCATAACAATGGAATCACTGTCAGAGTAACACTTGATAAGCAGCAAGATGAACTAAAACAAACAGTAAACAAACAACACACAAAAACACAACTCTTACACTAAGTAACCAGCAACGAAAACAATGAGAGCCACAGTAAAAGTGTGCACTCATCAGATAAAATGTGACCAAAAAAATTCTAATCAGGTTTTTCGAAAGGCCGAAGAGAAATATATCTTATCTGAAGTTTGACTTCCATTTAGAACTTTGCAAATCCCAGCACCATACATATATCTTTATAATACGTTGATGGGTTACCAAAAAAAACCTAATATGAATCAGACCTATATATATGTGCAGTTGTCAATAAGTGCATCTTCTCAGATAATTACCTAATGGGGTTATCCTGTCTACCTTTCTGGTAACTGAGACATCTCTGAGGGTGAAGATTATGTTTCCTGACCATCCACCTTCTCTATAAGCCTCTGGCTTTCATCCCTGAGAAATCATTCTTTGAAATATACCAACAGCTTTATTTGACTTCTACGAAGCTCCAACTTTTTTACTGCTCCTAACCTCCACGGCATGTAACTAAATAGAAACTCTCTCCCTGCTCTTGGTTTTAGAGATGTTACACTCTCTTCCTCCCTCTGACTGCCCTTCCTCGGTCTCCTACCCTTTCTATAAGGGGTACAGGTCCTAGGTATGTGGCCACAGTCTTCCTTCTGTCTTCTCCCCCAGTATCTCAAGCGCTCCTATTGCTTCAATGGGCACCTCCAGGCAAATGACTCCAAAACCAGTACTTCAATGCCAAGTCTTCTCCGTCCAGAAGATTTGCAACCACCACCTGCTGAACATCTGCAACCAGCACCAAGTTCAGTTCAGCAATTTGAAACTTGCTTTTACCTCATCTTCGCAATGCCTGTTCTTACTTCTCTTTTTCCAGGAGTGGTCCAGTTCCTCTCTTACCAAGGTTTGAAAATTCAGTGCCATGTTTTATCTAACTCTCTCTCTCATGGTCCCTTCCCAAACACTAGTATATGTGGTCATTGCTTAAGTTAATGGGCTTTTTCCTTCTTTAAAAAACACCTCCCTCCATTCCTTGTTAAAAATTATTTTTCATTCCTATTGTTATTATCTTACTTCAGCCATTCACCCCCACACTTCGTGGTATTATCTTTCCTCCTGGTTGGTATTCCACTCTCTTAAACTTATTTATTTGCTACCAAGTAACATTCCATTAGAACGTCACTTCCGTAGTATTCCTCCCTGATCAATGAGCTTCAACAACAGTCATCTCTTAGAGGCTTACCAAAGCTTTTCAAACTTTCATGTGCAGGGGAATCACTTGAGGTTCTTCCTAAAATGCAGACTGGGATTCAGCTGGTCTGCGGTAGGGCCTGAGAGCCTGCCTTTCTAGGTCCCAGGTGATGTGGATGGTGCAGCTCTGCTTGTGCTGAGTTTATGACCTGGGTCATGTCCAAGTTTCATTCTCCTCACCTGCCACATGGGGACACTAATAGCTAATAACAGGCCCCCCACCTTTATTCTTGCCCCATTCAATAAAACAGACAGAATGACTTACTTAATATGTAGGTACAATCACGTCCCTCCTCTGATCAAAGACCCCAATGTCTCATTTAGGCAAAAAGAAAGTCCTTACAGTTAGTTTTCTGCAAGATCTGACCCAGCCTTTGCCTGCACAACTGTAGCTCCTTACACTCTCCTAGCCACACCGCCCTCCTTGTTTTTTTTTTTTTTTTTAAGATTTTATTTATTTATTTGACAGACAGAGATCACAAGTAGGCAGAGAGGCAGGCAGAGAGAGAGGAGGAAGCAGGCTCCCCGCTGAGCAGAGAGCCCGATGCGGGGCTCGATCCCAGGACCCTGGGATCATGACCCGAGCCAAAAGCAGGGCTTTAACCCACTGAGCCACCCAGGCACCCCAACCGCCCTCCTTGTTTTCAGAACACCTAAAAGCTTCCTCTTGTAGGCTTTTACTCTTGCCTTTTCTTCTGCCCAGAAGAATGTTCTTCTTCTGGAGAGTTGCATGGCTTACTCCCTCACCTCCTTTAAGCTTGGACTCAAAGCTCTTTTTATCAGTGGTATCTTCCTTCACCCACTATCTAAAATTGTGAAAGTGCTGGGGCGCCTGGCTGGGGTAGCACAGTCAGTTAAGCATCTGACTCTTCATTTCATCTCAGGTCATGATCTCAGGGTCATGAGATAGAGCCCCATGTCCGGTGCTGTGCTGGGTGTGGAGTCTGCTGGGATTCTCTCTCTCCCTCTCCCTCCAAGTCCCCCTTCACTCCCCACGGGTGTGCTCGTGCTCTCTCTCTCTCTCCCTCAAAAAAAAAAAAAAAATTAAAAAATTATAAACATCCCTCCTTTATCATCAGCTCCTTACATCCCCTTCCTTGTTTTATTTTTCTCAGCAACATTTATCCATATCTAATATATCAAATATTTTGCTTATAAAATGTAAGCTCCAGGCAAGTATAGATTCTTGACTGTTTTGGGTTAACTATTCATAGATATATGTCTCTTTCTTTTGGCTGATGTCCCAACACTCACCATATACCAGCACCTGGTATATAACAGGTAAAAATTATTTGTTAATTGAATGAGAAACAAATGAAGGAATGAATGAAAGAATAAAAGACCTAACTCTAGGATTGTTATGAATATGTAAGATCACATACATAAAGCATTTGACACATTGCTTGACTGATATCTTAAATACAGAGAATAGAATGGTGGTTGCCAAGGAAAGGGGAGGGGAAAGTCAAAGCGAACAAATTTTCAGTTATAAGAAAAAGTTCTGGAGATCTAATTCACAGCATGGTGGTGACTATAGTTAATAATACAATACTGTGTACTTAAAGGTGGCTGAGGGTAGAGCTAAAGCATTCTCACCACAAAAAAGAGTTCTCTACATTAACTGTGTCAGGTGACAAATATGTTAATTATCTCGATATTGGTAATCACTCTACTATAGACACAGATATCAAAACAACATGTTATATAGTTTAAATATAATTACATAATTATGATTGTCAATTATTCCTCAAAAAGTTAAAATTAAAAAACACAGTAACTGAAATATAGAACCATACTTCTTTGGCCCTAATTCAGTTGCCTTTCAATATTAAAATTCTAAATAGATCCATTGGATATTATAAATTCTCAATAGCTACATGTAATAATATGGATAAATCTCAGTAACATAATGGGGGCACCTGGGTGGCTCAGTTGGTTGAGCAATGGCCTTCAGCTCAGGTCAGGAGTCACAGGATTCAATCCTGCATCAGAATCCTTGCTTGGCAGGAGGTCTGCTTCTTCTTCTGACATTCCCTCTCTCATGCTCACTCTCTCTCATTCTCTCTCTCTCTCAAATAAATAAATTAAATCTTTTTTTAAAAAATCTTAAAAACAGGGGCGCCTGGGTGGCTCAGTGGGTTAAGCCGCTGCCTTTGGCTCAGGTCATGATCCCAGGGTCCTGGGATCGAGTCCCGCATCGGGCTCTCTACTCAGCAGGGATCCTGCTTCCTCCTCTCTCTCTCTCTCTGCCTGCCTCTCTGCCTACTTGTGATCTCTGTCTGTCAAATAAATAAATAAAATCTTTAAAAAAATAAAAAATCTTAAAAACAGAATGTTGAGTAAAGAAAGCCAACACAAAAGGAAATTCCATTTATTTCTCTGTTGTGTGTGTGTGTGTGTGTGTGTGTGTGTTTAACAACAGGCAAAAACTCATCTAGAAGGACAGAAGTCAGAATGTTAATTGCCTTTGGTGGTGGAGGGGAATGGCTGGGAAGATGCACAAGGTAGTCATCTGAGGCACTGATTATGTTTTATGTCTTGATCTGGGTGGTGCTTACACACGAGTGTTCCCTATGTAAGAATTCATTGATATATACCATGTGCGTGTACTTTCTGTTTGTATGTTATATTTCAATTAAAACATTTCCTTTAAAAAAGAGAGAACGGTCATACTAGGAAACACTAAGCACAAATGAGGGTAGAAAAACTGATTGAGGGGCGCCTGGGTAGCTCAGTGGGTTAAGCCGCTGCCTTCGGCTCAGGTCATGATCTCAGCGTCCTGGGATCGAGTCCTGAATTGGGCTCTCTGCTCCACAGGGAGCCTGCTTCCCTTTCTCTCTCTCTCTCTGCCTGCCTCTCTGCCTACTTGTGGCCTCTGTCTGTCAAATAAATAAATAAATAATCTTTAAAAAAAAAAAAAAAGACCACCTCTAATAATTAAAGTCTGGTACCAGAAATAAAAAAAATTAACAGGATGATTAGAAGATAAAGTTGAATAAATCTTACATAAAGTAGGATGGAAAGACAATGATGTGAAAAAATGGCTGGAAAAACTAAGAAAATTAGGAGACCAAGCCAAGAGGTCAAGATAGAAGAGAAAAACCAAAGTCAAGGACAATATCAAATAACAAATTCAAAACCTTTTCCTAGAATACAAGAATCTAAATTTCCAGATTGAATGAGCCTATTGAACATCTAAACCAAGGATGAAAAGTGAGTCAAACTACTATGAAATTCTAGGAAAGTGGTAACAAATAAAAGCTCCTATAAGCTTTTAAGAGAAAAGCATCATACAAAAACTGAAGAATCAGAAGGTCATTAAATATCCCAACAGCAATATTGGGAGCTGTAAGACTAGTGCAATGACTTCAAAATTTTGAGGGAAAATTATTTCCAGTCTAAAATAACAAATCCAGCTACACTGTAAAATGTAAGATCAAATAAAGACATTTTTAGGTACGCAAGATCCCAAAATTCTTTCCCCAGGCTCCCCTTCCTAAGAGGCTACTGGAGGACTGGCTCTATAAAAACAAAGGAATAAATCAAGATTAGGAAAGGATGGGTGGCTCCGTTGCTGAAGCATCTGTCTTTGGCTCAGGTCATCGAGCCTTGTGTCAGGCTCCCTGCTCAGTGGAAGCCTGCTTCTCCCTCTCCCATTCCCCTTGCTTCTATTCCCTTTCTTGCAGTCTAGTTCTCTATCAAGGAAATAAATAAAATTTTTTTTAAAAGCATGGTATTCAGGGAATGAAATCCAGTACAAGAAAAAGTGAAGAGAATCCACTATAGCAGTGAAAGGGAAGACAAGATGAGAACTGTATGGCAGGTTCAATGAGGCCTACCTGAGCAGGTCTGGAAATTGCAGGAAAATTTGCTTCAATAAGTTGTAGGTAATAAAATTCCTAGAACATATTGAAAATAAATTACAAATTTGGGGAGAGTTTGGGCTTAAAATTCTAGTAAATACATTAAAAAAACTGAACAAGCAAGAAAAAGGTATTATTAATTTCAGGAAAAGAAAAGTCTTTTTATGCCTTTTCCTTTTCTCTGAAGATGAGGAAAAGTAATCATAGTATACTGCATAACTCATCTGCGAATAGCACTTACTTAGTCATGACACTGTAAGTCCTGAACACTGAACTAACCAAGCTTATATATAATACATCTATATAGGGACATGAGTGTGTATGTGAACTGGGGTTCATAAAAGAGAGTTGAACCTTTACCTTTCATGTGAAACGTCAAAGCATAATACCTAAAGCTACCCAAGAAATAGTAAGAAAAGCATATTATTTAGGGATATGGAGCTATAAAACAAAATGATCAGTAGGAAGAGTTGAAGCCTCAAGGAAATTTTAAAATAGTGATGTTGGACATTCCACATTGCACTTAATTTCTCTAGAAAATGATTGAGTAATTCACTATTTTATTTCATTTTCATTGTACAGTTGGCCCTTGAACAACATGGGTTTGAACTATGTGGGTCTACTTATATGCAAGGTTTTTTTTGATAAATACAGTAGAGCATTGTAAATGTATTTTATCTTCCTTGTTATTTTCTCAGTAACATTTTATTTTCTCTAGCTTGCTTTATTAGAAGAATTCAGTGCATTATACACACAACATACAAAATATGTTAATCAACTTTTTATCTTATCAGTTAGGCTTCTGGTCAACAGTAGGCTATCAGTAGGTAAGTTTTTGTGGAGCTAAAAAGTACACCCAGATTTTTGCCTGCATGAAGGTAGGCACCTCTAACCCCTGCATTGTTCAAGGATCAATTATATTTGTAGAAATGCCAAAACAATGGTGAATAATAATGATGATACGGTATCTTTTTATATCATTTTTTCTTTTACTAAAGAATGCCTCAACCCTTTTGTTGTTGTTGTTCAGCATGGTATTTATCACTTTTAAGTAGTTTTTTTTTTTTAATTTGTGTTTTACTTAGAATAATGCCTAAGAAGTTCTGAGAGGGAAAATGTTATGTCAAAAATATTATTCCCAGTCAACTTTTGTTCACATGTGAAGGCAAGAGGAAGACAATGTCCACCAAACAAGATCCAAAGAAATATGGGAACTGAGCACTCTTCTTCAAAATATTCCTCAATTATGAATTCTAGAGAATACAAAATGAAAGGAGGAACTTTTGGTAAAGAACTAGAACACGCATAAATACCATAAGGTAATAATATCTGTAGTGTCTGTTCTCCAGGAAAGATCATTTAACTTAAAAAGGTATGCTATCCAAGTTCTAATAGAAATATAAGACTAGGGCATAGGCACTCTTGAACAAGCAAGCAACACATATTAAAATGAACTTTAAAAAAAACATATAGCAGTAAAATCAGCCAACCGAGAGATGAATTTATTTTTTAATCCTCTAGGATGGATGGGATGTGATTAAAAAAAAAAAAAGTCAAGTATTTAATGCACTTACATGAAGAACTAAAAGTAAATAAAAATGGAAATTATGATTACAGAGGGAAAGTAAATGTTTTTATTTGACAAAGTAAAAATAATATAAGTAACAAAAAGAAAGAGATGGGAAACAAAAAAGTATAAGAATGTTAACTTTGGGAATTTGAGAGTCAAGATGGTGGAGGAGTAGCAGACTGAGATGACATCAGGTCGTAGGAGTTCAGCTAGATAGTTATCAAACCATTCCAAACACCTATGAAGCCAACAAGAGATCGAAGAGAAGACGAGCAGCAATTCTAGAAACAGAAAATCGATGATTTCCTGAAAGGTAGGATGTGTGGAGAAGTGAATCTGAAGTGATGGGAAGGTAGACCACGGGGGGAAGGGCCAGCTCCCAGCAAGCAGTGGAGCAATGGAGCACAAAATCTGAACTTTTAGAAGTCTGCTCCACTGGGGGACATCATTTCAGAGGCGAAGTGGGGGTGGAGCCCTCCCAGGGACAGTGTGGTCTCAGGTCCCATGGGGTCACAGAAGGATCAGGGATATCTGAGTATAGCAGAGTTCACAGGTATCAGAGCAGGGAAGCCAACTACAGAGAAAGAGCCAAGGAGTGAGCTTGCAGCTTGGGTTACCTTAAACTGGATCCATGGCACAGTTGGGCACTGCTCTTTGACCAGGGACCCCACAAGTGTCGGATCCAAGGAGACTCATTTTCCTCCTCTGGAGGCAGGGATCTGCTGGGTTTTGAGACTCCAAATGGGGCTGGGTGCCAGAGACAGAAACACTGGGTCACAGGCCAGGTGAGCTCGGAGCATGGCCAGAGACCAGGGAGAAGGGAAGGATTCACTGCTTTTCTCAGAGGGTGTACTGAGCTCTAGGATCCTCTGGGTGGATACTGGGAGGCTACCATTTTCATTTCCATCCTCCAGAGCTCTACCGAAAGTGTTCAGGGAGTAAAAGCTCCCAAGAGTGAACCTGAGCAGATCACTTAGCCCAGCCCCTAGCAAGGGCAGCGCAATTCAGCCTCCGGCAAAGACATTTGAGAATCACTACAGCAGGTCCCTCCCCAAGGAGATCAGCAAGAACATCCAGACAAGACCAAGTTCACTGATCAAAGAGAACAGTGGAATTCCAGAGGAGAGGAAAGTAAAGCATGGAATTCATGGCTTTCTCCCCATGATTCTTCAGTCTTGAAAAGTTAATTAAATTTTTAAGATTTTTTTTCTTATTCTAATTTTTTAAACTTTTCCTCTTTCCTCTTTTAACATTTTATAACTAGTTTATCTTAACAATACCTTTCTTTAAAAAAATCTTTTTAAACCTTCATTATTATAGTCATATTTTATCCTTCATAGTATCTAACTTTCTTTCCTGTGTATATATATAGGGTTTTTCCTTCTAAAAAATTTTGAGATACAATTTCTTCTAATAGATTAAAATATACCCTAAATCTAGCACAGGGCTCTGTTTTAGTCTCCTGAGCAAATTCTCTTCACTTTTTCTTTCTTTTTCCAACCAACTTATTTTATCAATTATGTATTTATAATTTTTAAAAAATTTTTCATCTTTACAGTCCTATTCCAACCCTTCATTGTGTTTATCCTTATTTTTATATATACATAAGATTTTATTTCTTTAAAATTTTGGAAGGTATTTTCTTCTAAATGACCAAAATACTCCCAAAATCAAGTGGGTGGCTCTCTTCTATTCACCAGTCTAATATATATTTATATATATATTTTTTTTTTTTTCATTTCTTTTTACCACCTTTCTTCTCCCCCCGATTTGGGGTCTCTTCTGATTTGGTTAGCGTACATTTCGCTGAGGTCTTTGCCAACCTTTTAGTATTTTACTCTCTCATTTATATATTCTTTTTGTTCATTCATACATTCTTATCTGGATAAAATGACAAGGTAGAAAAACTCACCACAAAAAAAAGAACAAGAGGCAGTATTGAAGCCTAGGGACCTAACCAATATGGACATTGGTAATATGTCAGATCTAGAGTTCAGAATGACTATTTTCAAGGTGCTAGCTGGGCTTGAAAAAGGCATGGAAGATATTAGAGAAATCCTGACTGGAGAAATAAAACCCCTTTCTGGAGAAATAAAAGAACCAAAATCTAACCAAGCTGAAATCAAAAAAGCTATTAATGAGGTGCAATTAAAAAATGGAGGCTCTTACTGCTACGATAAATGAGGCAGAAGAGAGAATTAGAGAAATAGAAGACCAAATGACAGAGAATAAAGAAGCTGAGCGAAAGAGAGACAACTACTAGACCACAGGGTAGAATTTAAGAGATAAGTGATACCATAAGATGAAACAATATTATAATAATTGGGATTCCAGAAGAAGTATATATAGAGAGAAGGGGCAGAAGGTATATAGGAGTGAATTATAGTAGAGAATTTCACTAATATGACAAAGGGAACAAGCATCAAAATCCAAGAGTCACAGCAAACCCTCCTCAAAATCAATACAAATAGGCCCACACCCCAACATCTAATAGTAAAACTTACTAGTCTTAGTGACAAAGAGAAAATCCTGAAAGCAGCTCGGGAAAAGAAGTCTGCAACAAACAATGGTAAAAATATTAGATTGGCAGCAGAATTATCCACAGACACCTGGCAGGCCAGAAAGAAATAGCATAATAAATTCAGAGCACTAAATGAGAAAAACATGCAGCCAAGAATACTATATCCAGTGAGGCTATCATTGAAAATAGAAGGAGAGATAAAAAGCTTCCAGGACAAGCAAAAATTAAATAATTTGCAAACACCAAACCACCCTACAGGAAATATTGAAAGGGGTCCTCTAAGTAAAGAGAGAGCCTAAAAGTAGTATACCATAAAGGAACAGTGACAATATACAGTAAAAGTCACCTTACAGGCAGTACATTGGCACTAAATTCATATCTCTCAATAGTTACCCTGAATGTTAATGGGCTAAATGCCCCCAATCAAAAGACACAGGGAATCAGAATGGATAAAAAAACAAAACCCATCAATATGCTGTCTACAAGAAACTCATTTTAGACCTAAAGACACCTCCAGATTTAAAGTGAGGGGGAGGGACAATTTATCATGCTAGTGGACATCAAAAGAAAGCTGGGGTAGCAATTCTTATATCAGATATATTAGATTCTAAGCCAAAGACTATAATAAGAGATGAGGAAGGACATTATATCATACTCAAAGAGTCTGTCCAACAAGAAGATCTAACAATTATAAATATCTATGCCCCTAACATGGGAGCAGCCAACTATATAAACCAATTAATATCAAAATCAAAGAAACACATCAACAATAATACAATAGTAAGGGACTTTAATACCTCCCTCACTGAAATGTACAGATCATGCAAGCAAAAGATCAACAAGGAAATAAGGGCCTTAAATGACACACTGGACCAAATGGACATCACAGATATATTCAGAACATTCCATCCTAAAGCAACAGAATATCCATCTTCTCTAGTGCGCAGGGAACATTCTCCAGAACATATCATATCCTGGGTCATAAATCAGGTCTCAACTGGTACCAAAACACTGGGATCATTCCCTGCATATTTTCAGACCACAATGCTCTGAAGCTAGAACTCAGTCACAAGAGAAATGTTGGAAAGAACTCAAATACATGGAGGCTAAAGAGCATTCTACTAAAGAATGAATGGGTCAACTAGAAAATTAAAGAAGAATTGAAAAAATTCATGGAAACAAATGATAATGAAAACACAACGGTTCAAAATCTGTGGGTCACAGCAAAGGCGGACCTGAGAGAAAAGTATATATGATACAACCCTTTCTCAAGAAACAAGATAGGTCTCAATGACACAACCTAACCCTACACCTAAAGGAGTTGGAGAAAACAGCAAAGAAAGCCCAAACCCAGCAGGAGAAGAGAAATAATAAAGATCAGAGCATAAATCAATGAAATAGAAACAAACAAACAAAAAAGTAGAACAAATCAACAAAACTAGGAACTTGTTCTTTGAAAGAATTAATAAGATTGATAAACCCCTGGCCAGACTTACAAAAAGAAAAGAGAAAGGATTCAAATAAATCAAATCATAAATGAAAGACAAGAGATCACAACACCACCAAAGAAATACAAACAATTATAAGAACATATTACGAGCAATTCTACGCCAGCAAATTTGACAATCTGGAAGAAATGGATGCATTCCTAGAGATGTATAAATGACCAAAACTGAACCAGGAAGAAATAGAAAACCTGAACAGACCCAAAACAAATAAGGAGATTGAAGCAGTCATCAAAAATCTCCCAACAAACAAGAGCCCAGGGCCAGACGGCTTCCCAGGGGAATTCTACCAAACAATTACAGAAGAATTAATACCTATTCTCCCAAAACTGTTCCAAAAAATAGATATGGAAGGAAAACTTCCAAACTCATTTTATGAGGCCAGCATTTTCTTGATCCCAAAACCAGACAAAGACCCCATCAAAAAGAGAACTGCAGACCAATATCCTTGTGAACACAGATGCAAAAATTCTCACCAAAATACTAGCCAATAGGATCCAACAGTACATTGAAAGGATTATTCACCACGACCAAATGAGATTTATTCTTGGACTGCAAGGTTGATTCAACATCCGTGAATCAATCAATGTGATATAGTACATTAATAAAAGAAAGAGCACAAAACATATGATACTCTCAATAGATGCTAAAAAAACATTTGCCAAAGTACAGCATTCTTTCTTGATCAAAACTCTTCAAAGGATAGGGATAGGAGGTACATACCTCAATATAATCAAAGCCATCTATGAAAACCCAACAGTGAATATCATTCCCCATGGAAAATATTGTGAAAATGTCTATGCTACCTAGACCAAGCTACACATTTAATGCAATCCCTATCAAAATACCATCAATTTTTTCCAAAGAAATGGAAGAAATAATCCTAAAATTTATATGGAACCAGAAAAGACCCAAAATAGCCAGAGGAATGTTGAAAAAGAAAGCCAGAGTTGGTGGCATCACAATTCCAGACTTCAAGCTCTATTACAAAGCTGTCATCATCAAGACAGTATGGGATTATCACAAAAACAGACACATAGATCGATGGAACAGAATACAGAGCTCAGAAACAGACCCTCAACTCTATGGTTAACTAATCTTTGACAAAGCAGGAAAGAATTTCCAATGGAAAAGAGAACGTCTCTTCAACAAATGGTGTTGGGAAAAGTGGACAGCCACATGCAGAAAAATGAAACTGGACCATTTCCTTATACCACACACAAAAAAATAGACCCAAAATGGATGAAAGACCACAATGTGAGAAAGGAATCCATCCAAACCCTTGAGGAGAACACAGGCAAAAACCTCTTCAGCCTCAGCTGCTGTAACTTCTTTCTAGAAACATCGCCAAAGGCAAGGGAAGCAAGGGCAAAAATGAACTATTGGGGGCGCCTGGGTGGCTCAGTGGGTTAAGCCGCTGCCTTCGGCTCAGGTCATGATCTCAGGATCCTGGGATCGAGTCCCGCATCGGGAATCTCTGCTCAGCAGGGAGCCTGCTTCCCTCTCTCTCTCT
>NC_081565.1:76141888-76145571 GCF_022355385.1 Mustela nigripes | reverse complement strand
CTCTCTCTCTCTGCCTGCCTCTCTGTCTACTGTGAACTCTCTCTGTCAAATAAATAAATAAAATCTTAAAAAAAAAATGAACTATTGGGACTTCATCAAGATTGAAAGCTTTTACACAGCAAAGGAAACAGTCAACAAAACCAAAAGACAACTGACAGAATGGGAGAAGATATTTGCAAACAACATATCAGATAAAGGATTAGAATCCAAAATCTATAAAGAACTTATCAAACTCAACACCCAAAGAACAAATAACCCAATCAAGAAATGGGCAGAGGACATGAATAGACATTTCTGCAAAGAAGACATCCAGATAGCCAAAAGACACATGAAAAAGTGCTCAACATCACTCGGCATCAGGGAAATACAAATCAAAACCACAGTGAGATACCACCTCACACCAGTCAGAATGGCTCAAATTAACAAGTAAGGAAATGACAGGTGTTGGCAAGGATGCAGAGAAAGGGGAACCCTCCTACACTGTTGGTGGGAATGCAAGCTGGTGCAAGCCACTCTGGAAAACAGCTTGGAGGTTCCTCAAAAAGTTGAAAATAGAGCTACCCTATGACCCACTGGGTATTTACCCTAAAGATACAAATGTAGTGATCTGAAGGGGCACGTGCACCCAAATTTTATAGCAGCAATGTCGACAGTAGCCAAACTATGGAAAGAACCAAGATGGCCATCAACAGAAGAATGGATAAAGAAGATGTGGTATACACACACACACACGCACGCGCGTGCGCACACACACACACTGGAATACTATGCAGCCATCAAAAGAAATGAAATCTTGCCATTTGCAACAACGTGGATGGAACTAGAGGGTATAATGCTGAGTGAAATAAGTCAATCAGAGAAAGACAATTATCATATGATCGATCTCCCTGATATGAAGAATTTGAGAGGCAAAATGGGGTGGTGGGGGTTAGGGAAGGAAAAAATGAAACAAGATGGGATCGGGAGGGAAATTAAACCACAAGAGACTCTTAATTTCACAAAACAAATGGAGGGTTGCCGGGGGGATGGGAGTATGGAGAAGGTGGTTGGGTTATGGACATTGGGGAGGGTATGTGCTATGTGAGTGTTGTGAAATGTGTAAGCCTGACGATTCACAGACCTGTACCCCTGGTGCAAATAATACATATATGTTAATTTTAAAAAAAGACTGTTAACTTCCTTGTATTTTAATCATGGAAATCAATCAGTGGAATCTAAATTAGAGCATCTAGGTCATGCATATTCTTCGTGGTCTTTCCTTTTTAACTTCAGATAATGTTTCTTTGTTTTTCCATTTTGGGTTTTGGTTTTTGTTTATTTTTTGGACAGAGAGAAAGAAAACACAAGCAGGCAGAGGGAGAAGGAGAAGTAGGCTCCCCACTGAGCAGAGAGCCCGCCTTCAAAGTGGGGAATCTATCCCAGGAGCCTGGCAATCATGACCTGAGCCTAAGGCAGATGCTCAACCAACTGAGCCACCCAGGCGACCCTCTGATAATCTTTATTAGCTAAAAAATTTAATGATGAAGAAATGTTTATCTGAGGTTTAGCTATTTCTTCTATTTTACTTCAACGTCTTCTATTAAATTCAATTAGAACTCCCTGTAATTCCTTTTATGATGCAAGTTTATAAAAACTACTTCTATCGGGGTGCCTGGGTGGCTCATTAAGTGTCTGTCATTAAGTGTCAGTCATTAAGTATCTGTATTTGGCTCAGGTCATGTTCCCAGGGTCCTGGGATCAAGCCCCATATCGGGCTCCCTGCTCAGTTGGAATCCTGCCTTCCCATTTTCCCACTTTCCTTGTTTGTGTTCCCTCTCTCACTGTGTCTCTATGTCAAATAAATAAATAAAATGTTTTTTAAAAAAACCAAACTACTTCTATCTTTCTACTTTCCACTCTGTATTTCCATCTAGCCATTCCCCTATCCATTAAGGGGTGCTAAATGGATTCTCAATGTTATCAAATGTTACTTCTCTAAGTAATAATGTTGACATTTTTTTTTTACATTCTCCTTTTATTAATTTATTGCTTAAATATTTACTATGCTCCTTTTTAATAAAGTGAAAGCATTTATATTTTTTAATATTTGGAAATTTTGAGTTCACAGAAAGGTTACAAAAGAAGAACATGTTAAAACAATTCAAGAGTATTTTAATAACAATGTAAATTTGGAAAAATATATATATATAATATATATTTAAGCCTGTCTGTTACTTTGATTAACTAAAGAAATAAAGAATTCAAATACATAAATAAAACTATAGATTAAAAAACAAGCTAAAATATTAACCATGGTTTTCTTTAGGAAAAGGACTTTAATTTAACTAAGCATACATCTTGGGACTGACTGGAATCCTTTCCAGAGACCTCAAAGGGCAGGTACTATATTCACGCTCACCTGCTGATACGCTGAGGACCACCACTGTCTCCTGAAGGGCAGCTTTACACAAATCTGTCTAAGACACTGGTTTTCATGGCTACCACCCAGGGGACAACTCTTGATCACCTAATTGTGGTGGCCATGAGTGCTTGCAGTCCTAGGTCTCACAGGACGTTGGCAATCGGAAAGATGGCTCCTTGCAGACTACTGCTCCCAAGGTACTACCCGGATAGCAGGCTGAGGTACAACCCCCAATCTTTCAGTGAAGAAAGCTCCTTTACTTGCCCTGGAGCTTTGGTCTGAGGAGCACATTTCCGGTATGGCAGACATTTAATGGCTAATGGAGCTGCTCTCCAGGAATGTAGGCTGTGGATGCCACCTTGGTGCTCTCCTTCTGCCTTGCTTCAGTTTTCAAGAATCTCCCAGAAAGGGGCTTTCACACTCATTTGGAGCCCCGATTTTGTGACTGTTGTACAACGGACACCTCCAGATCACCCAGCCCTGGTGACCAGGTTTATGTTTATGGTCCCATAGGACTGCATATAGTTGCACAGTTTTAAAAGCTGATGCCTGAGGATCTGGCTTTCAGTCAGCTGGAATGGAACACTGACAGGTCTTGGCACATCCTGAACAAGTAGGAGCTATTAAAAATATAATAGGCTGCTTGAATGAGTACAAAGGTTTGAGAGCCAAGCAAGAGCCGAGGTAGGATTGAACAATAAGATTCATGTCCTATACAAGGCCACTCCTTCAAGACTGGGAGAGGTGGCTGTTTCATCTGCTATAGAAACCAAACAGACTAAGGCAAAATGAAGAAACAAAGAAATACGTCCTAAATGTAAAATCAAGATAAAACCTCAGGGAAAAAAAAGCTTAATGAAATGGAGATAAGTAATTTACCTGATAAAGAACTCAAAGGAATGTTCATAAAGATGCTCAGTGAACTTGGGAGAAGAATGGAACGCAGTGAGAACCTCAACAATGCAAAATTCCCAACAAACAAAAGTTCAGGGCCAGATTGCTTCACAGGCGAATTCTACCAAACATTTAAAGAAGAATTAATACCCAATCTTCTCAAACTATTCTAAAAAATAGAAAAGGAAGGTAAATATCTGATTTTTATTTTATGTGGCCAGGATTACCCTGACAGCAAAACCAAATAAAGACTCCATTTAAAAAGAGAATGACAGGGGGTACCTGGGGTGGCTCAGTGGGTTAAAGCCTCTGCCTTCAGCTCAGGTCATGATCTCAGGGTCCTGGGATGGAGCCCCGCATCGGGCTCTCTGCTCAGCGGGGAGCCTGC
>NC_081565.1:76053336-76134671 GCF_022355385.1 Mustela nigripes | reverse complement strand
GAGCCCGATGTGGGGCTCGATCCCAGGACTCCGAGTTCATGACCTGAGCCGAAGGCAGAGGCTTAACCCGCTGAGCCACCCAGTCGCCCCATCTCTGTTGTTTTTTTTAATGGTCTTGGTAATTTATGCTTTTGAAAAATTTGTTTACTTCATCTAAGTTGTCAAATATATAGGAATAAAGTTGTTCATAACATCTGGGACTCCAGTGACACAGATATATACACACTCATATGTTACAGACTCTGTTCATTTTTAATTTTCTTCTTCTTTTTTTAAATTGGAGAATCTCTACTGATCTATCTTCCCATTCACTGATTCTTTCGTCTGTCATCTATATTCTGCTACTTAGCACATTTACTAAATCTTTTCTTTCAGGTTTTGTATTTTTCTCTTCTAAAATTTTCATTTGTTTCTTTTTTTATTGTTTATAGTTCTCTTTTGAGAAATTTTATGGTTTCATTCAGTTCATTTTCTTTATGGAGCACAGTTTTGAAAGCTGCTTTAAAGTCTGGAGTAATTTTGGAATGCCTGGTTGGCTCAGTTAAGCATCTGCCTTTGGCTCAGGTCATGATTTCAGGATCCTGGGATCAAATTCCACATTGGGTTCCTTGCTCAGTGGAGAGACTGCTTCTCCCTCTACCTGAAGCTCCCCTATGCGCGCGTTCTCTCTCTCTGACAAATAAATAAATAGAATCTTTAAAATTAAAATAAAATAAGGGGCACCTGGGTGGCTCAGTGGGTTAAGCCTCTGCCTTTGGGTCATGATCTCAGGGTCATGATCTCAGGGTCATGATCTCAGGGTCATGGGATCAGCAGGGAGCCTGCTTCCCCCTTCTCTCTGCCTGCCTCTCTGCCTACTTGTGATCTCTCTGTGATAAATAAATAAAATCTTTAAAAAAATAAAATAAAATAAAATTTGGAGTAATTCTAATATTTGGGTCATCCTGGAATTGACATCTATTAATTGTCTTTGAAAACTGGTCACATTTTCCTGGTTTGAATGTTGACTACTGTCTTTCCCTTTAAAACAAGCCACATTTTTTTTTTTTTTTAATTCTTTCAATGTCAAGTATTTTGGATTGTGTCCTGAATATTACTTTGAGACTATGGGTCTTATTAAAACCTTCTAGATGATATTGATTTTTTTTCCCCTACTCAAACCTTAGTTTTGTACCATAAAAAGTCTCTTTTTCCATGGACATGATTTTAAGGCCCATTTTCAAACTCTTGGCTATGTAGTTTAGGTCTGTTCCATGCATGCATCACTCAGACATCAGAAAGGGATTTGAGCATAGGTTTATATTTTATTTTAGTTCTCAAATTCTTTGCCACATGTCCCTCAAGAATGAGCCCAGGATGCCTGGGTGGCTCAGTCATTAAGTGTCTGGCTTTGGCTCAGGTCATGATCCCAGGGTCCTGGGATGGAGCCCAATGTTGGGCTCCCTACTCTACCAGAAGACTGTTTCTCCCTTTCCCAATCCCCCTGCTTGCCTGCTTGCATTCCCTATCTCACTGTGTCTCTGTCAAATAAATAAATAAATAAGATCTCAAGAATGAACCCAGGATTGGGGAGCCCGAGTAACTCAGTTGGAAACTACTTAAAAAAAGAAAAGGAAAAAGAAAAAATCTCAGGACTAGTAACTAGTACCAGTTTATATAGAGACTTATGGGATCGCTTACCCAGATTTCTCATCTCCAGAATTCTTGCACTCTTGCTCAGAGGAGCTCCCTTTCCCAGTCTTCTAGCCAAAAAGATGAGTTTCTCTCAAGAGTTTAGGCGGTCCATGCTGGCCACTGCAGTTCTACTGGGCAGTCACTCTTGGTTCAAAGCTGGGAGAGTGAAAAACAAAGCCATAAAACTTTACTCCATAGGAGTTGCTTTGCTAAGCTGGACTTCCATTCTCTATCCAGTAATGTCTCCGTTTAGTTTTCCATGACCAAGAGTGTATTTTAGTTGGGCTTTTAGTTGTATTTAGTGGGAGGGAGTTTGATCAGCTCTGAAAGTCCTAATATTTTTGAGCACTTTTCTGTATCACTGAAACTCCTAATAACATCAACTTATGAGCACATTATAGTCTAGCATGCGTATTTTAATTATCCATCAATTTTCTCAAGCTATTTTTTATTTCTAATTTTTTACTATTACAGTGATGTGTAAATTTGCATCTAGTTTTCTGATTACTTAAAGATATATTTTTAGATACAGAAAGAAAACTAATTCAAAGATTATGATAAGGCTCTTAAAGTGTATTACCAAGCTGCTCTTCAGAAAGGCTTTACTAAAAATAAAGTGTTATGGGCAACTTTTGCCAATTTATATAGAAAAATAGATTCTTGTTTAAAATTTGAGACCATAATAAAGCAAAAATGTTTTTTTTATGCTCATGTGTATTTTTTCTTTTGTAAACTATTTTTCTATGTCTATTACCCAGTTATTAGAATTATAGTTTTATTATAAATTTGTATGAGTTATAAATATATAAAGAAATTATATGTGTATTTGCCTATTAGGCCAAAAGAAAAACAGTAGAACAAACCAGAAACTAATAAAATTGTTTATTTATGGAGGAGTAAGGGGAACAGAGTAGGAAAAACAGAGGATTGAAAATGGGGGAGACATCTCTGATTATTAGGGTGACACATCTCTGATTATACATTTTTGTAGAGTTCTGGTGCACAGAATCATGTGAATGTTTTACAGACTTAAAAAAAAAAAAAACATAGATGGGGAGTCAAAACTGATATAAAAACAGAAACAAATGAACCCAACTGTATTACAATAACTTAACCACTTGGAAGGGAAGGATGGAAAAGAACCAACCAACCTAACTTTAGAACACAATGTTAATTGAATATCCAAAGGCTAAACACAAAAGAAGTATGTACAGATATTCTACTCCAATAGCAAGCCTGTTTGGAATAGGAGTATAGCTTAGCAGTTTCTAAACTGTGGTATGTGTATTTGAGGATTGAGGAAATGAAGGAAGGATGGATGGAAGAATGGATGGATGGGTGGATATGAGGTCTAATTTTCAAAGGAATTAAAAATAAGGGCATTTATAATGAACACTGTGGTATTGGATTGGAAGTATCAGTGTGAACTCATTTTTTAAGTATATATACAGATACAAGTATACTGATAAAGAAATACATATAGTCGTATACACATACATCTTGTAGCTCTGTCAACTGAGAGGATCTTGAAGCAGTGATACGGAGTACAGTGAGAAGATCTTACACCCAGATCTTCACTTCTAAGTACCATTCTCAGTAAAAGAACCAGGGCTGTTTGGAGAAATGATTCCACAACTAGAGTGGAGATACTACAAGATAAATGTTTGTGCCAAAACATCTGCGTGAAAAGGTATGGAAGTTATAAAAATGATGAGTCCATATAAGTTTTCTGTTGCTGCATAACAAATTACCACAAATTTAGCAGCTTAACACACACACACACACACACACACACAGAGTCAGTTTAATCCAGGAGGTCAGAAGTCCCACTTGCCAGGCCAAAGTGCCAAAAAGATGAAATCAAGGTACCAGCCAGGCTGTGTTCCTCTCTGAAGGCTCCAGGGAAGACTCCACTCCCATGTTCATTCAAGTTGGCTGAATTCACATCCTTGAGGTTGTAGGACAGAGGTCCCTGTTTCCTTGCTGGCTCTCTCAGCCGTGGAGGCTGTTGGGAGGTTGTCACATGGCTCCCTTCATCTTCGAAGTCAGAATTGCTTTTATATTGAATCCCTTTCACGTTTTGCACTAACTTCTGTCTCTGAGCTCCCCACCATATTTAAAGGGCTCATGTAATTAAGTCATACCCATATGGATCATTTCATCTCATGATCAACTGACTTGGAACTTTAATGACATCTGCAGAATTTCTCACAGTAGTATCTTAATCAGTGTTTGAACAAATGACTGGATACACTGTGCTCTGGCAATCTTGGGGCCCATTTTAGAATTCTTTCTACCACAGGGTTGTATCAAAAAGACAAGATACAGCAACCAATAAACTGAAATTGCTAGAACACTGCCATTTATGTCTGTGGACTCCAGGTAATTGTTAAAATTCTTTAAAAGTAGTCTTAACATTTGCCTCAGTTTCAGGTATTGTCAGAGATCACTAATAGTCTATCTACCTATGTATCTGCAAGATGGCAAAAATGTGCATTTTCAAGTACTATAAGGAAGAGATATATATACTTAGTGCCCACTATGGGTTCTGCATAACCATCACATCATTTCTTTTTTTCTTTCTTTTTTTTTTTTTTTTTAAAGATTTTATTTATTTATTTGACAGAGAGAAATCACAAGTAGATGGAGAGGCAGGCAGAGAGAGAGAGGGAAGCAGGCGCTCCGCTGAGCAGAGAGCCCGATGCGGGACTCGATCCCAGGACTCCGAGATCATGACCTGAGCCGAAGGCAGCGGCCTAACCCACTGAGCCACCCAGGCGCCCACCATCACATCATTTCATCCCCACTTTGTTCCTCTGAGGTGGTTATCAGTGTCCCCATTCTCTGAAGAGGATGCCAAGGTTCAAACTGTTCAGTTAAAATCACAGCATTGCACAGGTGGCACAATTTTCATCCATTAATCTTGTAAATGCAAAAGTGCATTGACAATGTTGACCAGTATTCACAATAAATGTCAGAAAAAGAAGAAGGGCACAAGAACCAATTCAGAGGGCCTCCCATATGGCTAGATCTGTTGCGATAATTTGTACAACAAAATAATGATGGCAACATGTTATAATTCATATAATAAAACATATGCCTGCTAATCTATACTGCTATAAATCACTAAATAAAAAATGGGGGTGAAAGGAAAGGTGATGCTTTACAGAATTCCAGTTAATAGATGTAGGAAGGATAATGGAAATACCAAGTTACCATTTGACATATGCCAGAGCAATAAATATTTCATGTAAGAATCATCAACATATCCTAAAATTCATTCAGAATATGATGAGAAATGGGATATTTACATAGTCTCAAAGTGTCTTCTAGAGGATAATTATTACGTAGGAGAAAATACTAACTTTATAACAGAGAAACCTGGCCAACATCAAGTTAACCAAGTAATTAATTTATAGTCACCAGTGACAAGACAGGTTGATATCCAGTGCCTTCTGGGGTGAATGCATTGAGGATACATTGCTTCTACAGAGTTCTCACCAAAAATGCGTAATTCTGAGAAACATCAGACAAACCAAAATCCAGGGCTACCCTATGAAATAACTGATCAGTACTCTGCAAAAAGTACTAAGGTCATGAAAGGCAAATAAATTCTGAGGAACTGATTTAAAGGAGATTGAAGAGATACTACAGGTAAAAAATAAATTGTGACCCTGGATTGAACCTTGGGCCAGAAAAAGGGTGTTAGTGAGATGGCGGTAAAATTTGAAAAGTCTAATATTTGTACATTTTTTGACATATCCCTTAAGACTTGCCTGAAGTCACTCTTTCCATGTCCTCATAATAGCATTATAGAAATATATGAACATTAATTTTCTCATTTCCGTAATTGTACTGTGCTAATGGAATAAGATATATTAGGGAATCTGGGTGAAGTGTATACAACTTAAAAAAAATTCTTTTAAGCTTCCATCTTAATTTATCCACCAAATAATTTTACTGAATTATCTTGAGGTTTACTTACTAACAATTTTTTCTAAAAGTATAGAATTATATCAAATCCCTATCTCTGTATATACACACACACACACACAAACATGTATGTATACATCTTTACATATTCATATTCTACATATTAAACTCATTTAAATGTTTACATTAAACTATGTACACATCTATATAAAAATGTTCAGCCTTCAACATATTGATAGCAAATATTTTCCCTGAATCTTTACCTTACAGTTTTGTATGCTATTTGACACATAATGCTCAAAACATTGCGTTTTGATTTGTTTTTTCAAGTAAGCTTTAATACTGATGGTGGGGCTTGAACTCACAGCCCTGAGATCAAGAGTTGCATAGCTCTACCAACTGAGCCAGCCAGGAACCCATCTGAGCTACTCTTTGAGTCTCCTATTCACTCACCTGCAATGTAGCATCCTATGAAATTTCTCATTAAATGACCACCTCCTATAGTTCAATAGGTAGATAGGTAGATAGGTCTTAGTTTTTACATTATTGTTTCCAGTGTTGTACTATTTCCAATGTTTTATTATTTCATCTCTGTGACATCTTTTGTATGCACATCTTTGGTAAAATGCCTAGCTTTGTGATATGTTCTGAGAAAACGGTTGCCGTTACCTTCCCATCAATAGAGAAGAACACTCGTTAATTTGCTCATGCAGTTTTTATTGACTATCTACTATGTGACAGGCACTGTTCTAGTCAGTAGGAAGAGCACTGAACAAAAATGGACCCTCTCCTACCCTCAGGTCAAACAGAAGGGGGAAGAAGGTTTACTGTTTTTTCCTTCTACAGCAATTTAACTGCTTCCCCCACTTGCTTGCCATCCTTGGTATTTCAATTCCAGTTCTTATCCTGAAATTTCTAGTGGCAACTTAAAGTGTAAGTATAACTACAAAAAGTACGTTTATACTATTTTTTTAACCTACAATAAGGTTATTATGAGAATTAAACAAGATGCAGGTAAAGAGTACTTGGTACACTGCTTGACAATCAACATAGCCTCTGTGAGGTAGATACTATTTATTGTTTTTCATATTACAGTTAAGGAACCTGGGGCTCAAAGATGAAAAATAACTTGCTTAATGTTACATAGGTAGAAAGTGGCAGTACAAACCTTTGAATCATGCCTGACACCAAAGCCTTAATTCTTAACCACAGTACAAGTCTTCTGTTCTAGAATATTCTCATTAATGTCAACCCATACTTAAATCCTACAGGTATATACACAACATTGTTCCCCCCCCCCCCCCCACTCACTGGCATTTATTACCCTTTCTCAATTTTGGATCTACTGTCATTAACAACAAAAAGTATACAGGGACAAGTTACTCAATTACAAATCCAACACTCTAGACGTAGTACAAAAGTTAATTAACTTAATCATTGATAGTCAACTCAAACACAAACTGCTTACTTTATTTTTTAAACAGTAACACAATAACTTACTTGTAACAAAGTCACTGAAAGAACAAAATAAAAACAAAGCTAATGAAGAGGAGTTGCTTCATCTCAAATGAGTTATCTCCTTTAAACAGGAAAAACTACCATTAGTCTAGTGGTTCTCAAAGTTGTCCACGCATTAGGATTGGGGAAAAGGAGGACTGGTGTTTTAAAAAATAGCTATACCTAAGGCCCATCTCAATTAAATGGGAATCTCTCCAGTGGGGCTCAGGCAAGGATTTCTGAAGTGTTTTCTGTGTTGAGAACAAGTCTAAAGTAATAAGCAATAGAAACCATGCCCTCAAAACAATTCAAAATCAAGAAATTTAAAAATACAACTAAATTTCTTTCTTCTTACCTAGGAAAAGAGCAGGGGGGCAACACCTATTTGCTCCTCATTGTTCTTTAAGCATTTATGATTCCCCAAAGTAGAGTTAAACAAGTATCAAACACTGGAAGCTATGCAAACATGCTACCCAAATGGAAATTTTCGCTACTTTACATTTAGAAAGTTCTTTTAAAACTATGCCACCTTTAAGAATCCCCCACATTTTAAGTTTGCATAGATGTTTAAGTTGGCTATCTGTTCAACTAAGAAGAGGCAATACAATGTACTAGAAAGCATTTTATTAATAAGAGTTATTATAAAACAATATTCACTTCATGTACCACAAATTAACTTTTTGGTACAGAGAAGAGGAAGTATGTGTTCTCCACCTACTTTGAAAACTATCAGAATTCCTTTTTATAAGATCAGTATGTTCAAATTTCAAGTCTAAACATAAATTTTTCTTTAAGAGTACATATATAAAATACTTCCCCTGTAACTGTACTATATCCTTAACAAACCCCCTTGGGAGTTTCAGTAGTGACTGTAGGTATTTATTTTTCAAACAACTTTTCCTCATTTCTTAGGTTTGGGAATGGTATCACATCAAGTATGGAAAATAACGTTTCTCCTTAAGAATATGTGAATTCGTTTAAGAGATGTCTCCTCAAATTCAGAAAAACCTGTTCTTCAACTCCTTCTGTCAGGACTCCATGTCAATCTCAACCACTTCATTCTTGCCTGGAAGCGTTGCTTCTGGCAGGTTATCTTCAACTACATCTTCGATGTCTGCCAGATCAATAGGTGGTAAAGGATTCCTCCAATACTGGAAGGAGTTATACTGCCAAAATTCTTCATTGAGCTTTGGGAAAAAAAGAAAAAGGAAAGTATATCAACAGTTTATAGAAAGTCACTTTTTTTTTTAAAGCAAAAAATTTTCTTGTTTTAAAACCAAACTCACTTAAGATTTTGTGGTCTTTTATTTTGCATCTTCAACAAAGACACCTTTAAATTCTGCCTAGTCAAAGTGCTTCATGGACTCAGTCAAATCTGTGCATTTTCATATTCATGGACTTGTGAAAATATTTTGTTAGTAGTTTATTTTAAAAGAATTTCTTCTTTTAAAGAGCTTCTCTTCTTGATAATTTTCTTCTTTTCAACCAAGAAAAACGCTGGAAAATGGGTCTGGGTTTTTTTTTTTTTTTTTTTTTAACCTTTCAGTGAGGAAAACAATTTATTTAAGAAATACACACATACCTTAAAACTTATTTTTGGTCTTTCCCCTGAGGTTTTGGTATTTAATTTAAGGGGCTGACTTCATATAAGATAAAGTATTTTGACATCTTGCCAAAAAACTTTTAGGCTATAAACATGCTAAATAGCAAGAAAATCTTAAGCTGATTATTTTATTAAAGATATAAGATTTGGTACACGGCAAGACTTTTAAATCAGTATACTAACACTGATAAATGCAAGTGAGTACAGGCCCTTTTAAAATTCAACAGATTCCTCTGAAAGGCTATAATATCGCTTCAAGCTATTACTAAGTGAAGCTGATGTTCCAATGAAGTTCAAAACTGGCAAAGAATGTCAAAAGCAACCCCAAAATACTTTGTGCAAGGAAGCAGCACTGGAATTATATACAGGATTCCAAGGTGACCAGTTTGAACGTTAACACCCTACCCAGATGAATATTTATATACCTATACTATTCAGTTGTGTTTTCACCTTAGGCTCATACTTGCTGACACACCCCTATCCAACAGAAATAACGAAAGCCACGTACGTAATTTTAAAAAGTAAAAAAGAGATGGAATTATTCTTAACGATATTTTATTTGACCTGATATATACAAAATAGTATCATTTCAACAAGCAGTCAGTACTTTTAAAAATTAATGAGGTATTTTACACTATTTTATCATACTAAGTTTTCACAATCTGGTAGATATTTTACACTTTTAGCACTATTCAGACTGGCCACATTTCAACGCTTAATAGCCAGCCACATGTCGCCAGTCACTTTACTGAACTGCACAAGCCTATTAGGAAATCTCAATAGGAAGTACATGGAGAGCCTTAGACACTAAGGCTTAGAGAATTAAGAGTGTCTTTGGAATTTCTTTATAATGGGATAAAAAAATGTAATAATCCAAATGATGCCCCCCTCCAAAATTAATTTTGATAAGCAAACAGGGTTAAAAACAAGGGTCAAGATCTCCACCTTTTGGGAAAAATCTACTGTTCAAATTACCTACTTTAAACATGAGCCCAGAAAAGATCATTTAATGACATCAGTGTAACCTAATAGCTAAGAGCACAAAGTTTGCCACCAGATAGATCTGAGTTTGCATGATAACTCCACCACCCACTAACTCTGACCTTGATCTAAGTCTGTTTCCTCACTGGTAAAACGCAGGGCTCTTTAAAAAAAAAAAAAAAGTAATAATAATAATAATATTTATTTATTTATATTTATTGATGGGATTTATATTTATGAATGGGGGGATGCAGGAGAAGGGGAGAGAGAATCTAAAGCAGGTTTCATGCCCAGCACAGAACCCAACTCAGGCCTTGATCTTACAACCCTGAGCCAAAATCAAGAGTCTGATGTTTAACCAACTGAGACAACTAGTGCCCCCAGGACTCTTTCAAATTCAGGATTAATACTGTAATTGCCCAATACTACTAGATATTATATCCCATGAAAACTATGAATCATTCATTATTTTCTTCTTAGGAATAGAAAAAAACATTTCTGCTTACTTTCCATTAAAGATAGCTAACAGGGCCAGCAGAGTAATGGATCTGCATGAAGTGACACCATCATGAGAAAACACATAAATATTTAATTAAGTAATACCTGGTTAGTTCAGTTCTCTGGTTAAAAACACCAAAACAAAACAAAAACAGAAAAAAACCAACAACAACAACAACAAAAAACATCTGAGATAACTCAAAAAATATTCTGAGGTTCTAGGACAGAAAAAAAGGTATCATTATTCTGCCTCAACTGAATCCTCAATGTAGAAAGGACCTATTTGAGAAACTTTTCCTAAATGAGATTCCAAGGATGAGGACAGGGACTATTCTGAGTGCCAGGAACCAGGGAGAGACATTTACTACATAAATTGAAAAGCCTTTTTAGCTTCTCCATGTTTTCATCATAACCTTGTATCTTGGTTATTCACTATAAATCTCTTAAAACCCAAAACCTCCATCTTTGGAGGCAGGAAAGAAGGGAGCTGGAGAAAACAGGTTCCTCTCTTAAATTTGCAGAAGACAAGAAGCTCACAAACAAAACCAACAAAAGGAAGAAACGTAAGGATTCCTGGACTTTTGCCAAAAGAAAAGAGGAGGGACTGTCTTCATGAAGAAGGTATGCCTTTGGCCAAGCTTAGTCCTCGCCCTGAGCCTGCAGTGACTAGGAAGCAGAGATCTGCCAAATGCAGTCACTGCTGTGAAAGATACCGGTGTGTCTGAAAGATTCGAAGAAGGTTTCTCTGTCAGTCTGCTAAAAAAATTCTCCTTCCTTGCCTACCTACAATTTCCATATTTTCCTCTTATCAATCTGTGGCATACTGCAGTCAGTATGTTCTGGTAGAAAAGACAAGCCTATTTATAGGTGGGGTACCAAAATGGTCTAAGAGGAAAAGTTTTCAAAGTGCACAGTAGTTATCTCTGTATCAAATAGGTCTGGATGACTTAGCATTCTGGTTTTTTTTTTGTTTGTAAGTTTGTTTTTTAAGGTTTGCCACTGGCAACACACGAATATAACTGTAAATTCTAGTTATTGTTTTCAAAACATAAGGGCTATCATTTGGTTTTAAGTAAGTAGATTTTGAACATCTAAAAGCAATCCGAAGTCTTAAAAAATCCCTCATGTTTTCTAAATTCCAAGACAACTGGGGGTGGAAATATTTACAATTTAGAATTTCATCCGGAAATGCTCATCGTTCACTGTCCAAAGGTAATTTCTCACAACCACAGAAAAAGCTCTTTCCTAACTATCAAATTCTCATTTTATTGGGTTTTTCACCAAGAAGACCTGCCAACGGAACCTTAATTCACTTTTTGTCTAGCAAGGCATTTGGAAAATTCTGTAATATACTTAAAACAATGGAAAAATGTGAGCTGGATCCCACGATGTCGTAGTGCTTGAAGAGGTTGGTGAACTGAGCCCTACGTTTGGTCTTTCTATTGCCAAAGCTTCTGGTAAGTCAACCCAGAATTGCCAAAAACCAGCTTTAATTCCTAAGTCTGGGCCAAACCTGTCCAATAAATATTACTAATGCCAGCCACAAACATACTTTAAAATTTTTCTAGTGGCCACACTAAAAAAGTACGACAGGTAAATTTTCATTCCATTCTACTCAACCCAGTATCTCCAAGTTCTTTCAACGGGTAATCAATATAAAAATTTTTGAGATCTCGCAACTCTAGAGAGTATTTTACACTGAAAGCACACCCCCCTCTGGACTAGTCACGTTTCAAGTTTTCAGTTGCCCCACAGTTGCGGAGGCCATGTTGAAGAGCGCAGATCTAGACAAATCAGATCTTAGGTGCAGAGATGGGGCAGGCCCGTTCCCTCCAAAATCGTAACTCTTAACACTCTCTGATCCTAGTATAGTCGCTTTACTTTACGGTCGAAATTAATTTTCAACAATAATCCTTTTTCACAGGATCCGATCTAACACTGTGAGTTATTAAATGCCTTTTCCCAAAACAGGGGCGTGGGGGTGGGGTGGGGGTTCTTTCCTCTCTACCAAAGGGCTTACCATGCCTACCGGCCGTCCAACTGATGGCCACCACATTGGTCACTCTCCTTAGAAAGATATCTATCACGAACTGTAGAAGAAATCAGCGTTAAGCCAAGGAAGGTGCGCCGCACCTTTCTCCATGTGTCGTTGGACAGACCTATCGCGGTTCCCGGTGAAGTCTCCAGAAAGCTCACGTCGGTCGTGACCCACACTCCCGCCTTCCTCTTTCTTACACAGGACAGAGGCACGGCCGGTGCGCGCCCACGTCTACCCCACCCCCTCATTTACCCAGGTGCTTTCGGGTGCTTGACCTCATGCTTGGCAGGTTTGGGGACTCTCCCCAAACCTGCCAAGCATGAGGTCAAGGGCTCTGAGGCCCTTCCTGTGCAGCCCGGGAGTCCGAGTCCTTCCTGCAGCAGGGACCCCGGCTTTTCACGCTCTGGGACTTCTTGAAGAACACGAGTCACGACGTGTTCCCTCCCGGGGCGCGCAGGGGCTGCGTTAAGGGTGACCCCCGTCCCCTCAAGCCGCCCGCCCTCTGGAGAGGTCAGCCAGCCCCCGGCCCCTACCTGGCGCGGTGCTGCACCCCAGTCTCCCGGCCGGGGCTCTGTGCGCCCCGCCCCGTCGTCGCCACCGCCCCTCGGGGGCCGGGCGCCCCGGGGCTCCTCCCCTGGCCCGCGGGGCCGCACCGGAGGCTGCTGCAGCGGCGGCTCGCCCGTCTCCAGGCCTCGGCCCTCACGCTGCACGCCGCCCGGAACGCTGCTGTCCCGGCCGTCGCGACGCTTGCTGGGCGAAGCTGAAGGTTCAGTCATAGCCCCCGCGTCGATTTTGCGCTTTCGGGGCAGCTCCGGGACGCCGACGGGCTGCCCGGGATGGGAGGCCCCCGGCGGCGGGATCCAGAGCGGCGGCGGGGGCGGCGACGGCTCCTCGGGAAAGTCGCAGAGCAGGAGCCGCTTCCAAGGCACGTGGAACGTCAGCGGCTCGGCCGCACGCCGCTTGGCCATGGGCCCCGGAGCCTCGGGCGGAGCCCGCCGGGCGCGGGAGGCCGAGCGCGGATAACTCCGCGGGCGGAGGGCGAGGGCGGGGCGCGCGAGGGCGGGCGAGGACCAGCCCAGGGCGAGGGGGCGCCGGGCAGGTGGGGCGGGCGGAGGGGGCGGGGCGGCTGGGCCCGGCGCAACCCCGCGCGCTGCCCTCCCTGCACTCGAAGTACTGCCGGACGTTGGGGAGCTACCGCGAAGCGGCGGAGATTCGAACCTGCGCACAAGTGTGCGCGCGCGTACTCGCGCCGGCCAGGCGGAGCCGCTGGTTGGTGGAGACTGGCGGGGCGCGCTCCCGAACGCTCCCGCGGCCGGAAGTGCGCGCCCGGGGGGGGGGGGGGCGGGAAGGCGGCTGCCGCGTTATTAAAGGCCCAGTGGCACGGTTTCCCGGAGGGCGTAACCTTGTTTCCCCAAGGGCGGGGAGGGGCTATGCAAATTTCGAGCTTGGGGAAGCCGTGTAGGTTTTAGACCTTCAGGATGTGTTAATTTTCCCGTGGAGTCAGTGGCCTCAGGGACGCTTGCGGAGGTTGAAATCACCTCCAGGAGCTACAGACTCTCAGCGAACTAGGGTTGAGAGGCACTGGCGCCGCATGAAATGATCCTTTCGGGCGGACCGCTCTACAGGGGTGGGGACTGAGGGCAGTCGCTGAAGCCGACACGCAAAGCCAAGCACAACAAAATCCACCCAAAGGGTATGTTTTGCAGTGACTGTCGTGGATTGGCACCGCATTCTTCGAAGATCTTTTGAATAAAAATTCACTGATGAAAAGTTGCAGAGGACATGTGCAACTCATCCAAAATAGCTCATCCCAGAGCCAAGCCTTGCCTGTTCCCACTGAAACCTAAACTTGTTTGGCTCTTAAATTACGTGGGAAGCACACAGAGCTCCTTCTAACTCGGTGCGATGATCTGTAGTGAGATTCCAAGACCTTCCTTACAGCTGAATTTGTGGTCAAGCGAAGTGAGGGGGGTGAGGGCCGTGAATTTGCTATAGCTTGTATTTCGGTGGTTGGTAAAGATACAACCAAGTAAACAAAAATGAGGAAGAGAGCTGCATGATCTTGTAGAGATAGTGCAAGGAAGATAACTATCCCAACTGGGAAGTACTTAACCTATATTATTTACCCCATGCCAAGGTTGTGAGAACATAGGCAACAACTTACTTAATAGGCACAGAAATACAGTCTGCTCGATCTTTCCATTTCTTCTTTGAAATTGATAACCTATCAGTCTCAAAGAGCAGATCACACAGATCAGATATGAAAGACCTTTTATTTGAAAGGTTTTGAGGGTGTCCTTCCCCAAAATGATAGAAGTTGGGGTTAGTTAATAGAGAGGTCCACTCCTTTGTGGTCCTCACCACAGACTCTCTTTTTCTAAACTGTGAAATACATCATATGTATAAAACACAAAGGAATGATAGTCAGATGCCCAGCACCTAGTTTTATATATAGACTATTACTTGGGCCAGAACATGACCAGGTCCTTTCGTACTTCTCCTACTGGTGGCTTTCTCCCTTTCCTCCACTCTAGGTAATTGCTGTTTTGAATTAACCATCCCTTTGCGTTACTTTGTAATTTTCACATTTGTGTTTGTGCTCCTAAATAGCACTTTTGGTGTTGCTGGGTTTGTTTTTTAACACTTCATGGAGCCCTAATTGACATAAAATAAAATGCATGTTTTTAAAGTGTGTACTTTGCTGAATTTTGACATATGTATGTTCCTGTGAAACCATAGCCACAATGAAGAAAATACACATCTCCATCACCCCCAGAAGTTTCCATTTGCCCTTTTGTGATTCCTTTCTCCTCCCCTGGTTCCTTCCAGGGGAATGTAACCACAGCTTTACTTTCTGTCATTATAGATTAATTTGCATTTTCTAAAATTTTATATAAATAGACTCACAGTGTATAGTGTTCTTATTTGATTCTTCAGCACAGTTATTTTGAGATTCATTCATGTTATCACATTTTCATTCCTTTTTATTTCTCAGTACTTCTGAGAGTGGCTGTATCCCAATTTGTTTCTCCATTCACCTGTTCATGGACATGTAGGTTGCTTCCCGTTTGGGGCTATACAGATCAAGCTGCTTAGAACATTTGTGTGTAAGGCTTCTTATGGACATAAGATTTTTGTCTTGGGTACATACCTAGGAGTAGAATGGCTGGACCATGTGGTAGGTGTCTTTAACTTTCTAGCAAATTGCCGATTGTGGTTATACCATTTTACTTTCCCATCAGCAGTGTATGAGAGCTCCATTTCCTGCACGTGCTCTCCAACAGTTGGTATGGTCAGACTTTATTTTTAGTCCTCATGTATCTCATTATGGTTTTAATGTACATTTCCCTAATGACTAATGTTGTTGACTAATGATAGTTTATTTGCTATCTGTATCTCTCTTTTATTTTAAAACAATTTATTTGTGAGAGAAGATGAGAGAGAGAGAGATCATGAGAAGGGAGAAGGGTAGAAGGAGCAGACTCCCTACTGAGCAGGGAGCCTGCTGTGGGACTTGATCCCAGGACCCTGGGGTCATGACCCGAGCTGAAGGCAGGTGCTTAACCAACTGAGCCACCTGGCCACCCTATCTGTACCTCTTCTTTGTAACATGTTCAAATCTTTTGTCTACTTAAAATATTGAGTTCTTTCTTTCCTATTTTCCCTATTTTATGTTTTTGTGCATGTAATTTTCATTCACTTATGTTGACTATGATATTCCATCATATGAATCTACTCTACTGATAAACATTTGAGGGTTGGTTTTTTTTGTTTTTTGTTTTTTGTGTTTTGTCTTTCAGATTTTTTTTCAGATTTTTGAATCATGTGTAGTGAGCATACTTGATGATTTTTTTTTAATATTTTATTTATTTATTTGACAGAGAGATCACAAGTAGGCACACAGGCAGTCAGAAAGAGAGAGAGGAAGAAGCAGGCTCCCTGCTGAGCAGAGAGCCCGATGCGGAACTCAATCCCAGGACCCTGAGATCATGACCTGAGCCGAAGGCAGCCCTTGATGGTTTTTTTTTAATTGAAGTCTAATTGACATGATATATCCTATATTCAGGTATACATTATAGTGATTTGATATTTTTATACATAATGAAATGATTCCCACGATAAGTGTGCTTACCATCTGTCACCATACAAAGTCATTTACAAAATTATTGACTATTCCCTGTGCTGAACAGTGCATTTTCTGATTCCTAGTTTGACCTATAGATTATTTGTGTTACCTTTGCAAGTATCAGAGGTTTTCCTAGATATTTTTCTTTTTGATTGCTAGTTTAATTCCTTTCTCATTTATTCATTATCTGTGTGATTTTCATCCTTTTAAATTTATTGAGATTTATTTTATGATCCAGCCTACAAGTTATCGTGGTATATGTAACATGTTCTTGGAAAGAACATAATATCCTGCATGTATTTGGCGTAGTATTTTATCAATGTCACTTAGGTCAAGGTGGTTGGTAGTTTTTCTCAGATATTATATGTCTTTATAGATTTGGGGCTTCTTGTTTGGAGGGGGATTTTTTTAATCTAAATGTTTCATGAATTGCTAAGAAATAGGTGTTAAAATATCCAACTAGGACAGTAGATTTTTCTGTTTCTCTTTTTAGTTCTCAGATTTCATCTTTGTATTTTGAAACTCCATTATTAGGCACACATATATTATGTGTGTGATGTATTAACCCTTTGTTCTTATGAAATATCCCTTTTTATCTCTGGTAATGCTCTTAAATTTTGAAGTCGTCTTTGATAGCACTTCCAGCCCTCTTATGCTTACCATTTGCACAGTACATCTTTTTTTTTTTTTCCCCATCCATTTACTTTTAGTTTATCTGTCTCCTTATATTTAATGTTTCTCTTGGAAACTACATATATAGTTGGATTTTGCTTTTCTGACATGTCAGTTTCTGTATTTTATTTTTTTAAAGATTTTATTTATTTATTTGACAGAGAGAGAGATCACAAGTAGACAGAGAGGCAGGCAGAGAGAGGAGGAAGCAGGCTCCCTGCCGAGCAGAGAGCCCGATTCGGGGCTCAATCCCAGGACCCTGAGATCATGACCTGAGCCGAAGGCAGAGGCTTAACCCACTGAGCCACCCAGGTGCCCCCGTTTCTATATTTTAATTGGAATGTTTAGTGCCTTAACAGTTGATAGATATTATTGAGATGACTGGATTTAGGTCTAGTCTTCTACTATTTATTTTCTGTCTGTTCCTTTTCTTTTTTGACTTCGTACCCCCTTTCTAGACCTCTTTTGGATTAATTCAGAATTGCTTTGAATTTAATTTTAATTTAATCCATTAAATTAAATACCTGTTTGTATGAAATTTTCAGTGATTGCTCCAAGGATTGCAATACACATCTTTTTTTTTTTTTTTTTTAGATTTTTATTTATTTATTTACTTGACAGAGAGAGAGAGAGAGGGATCACAAGTAGGCTGAGAGGCAGGCAGAGAGAGGGGCAGGGAAGCAGGCTCCCCTGCCGAGCAGGGAGCCGGATGTGAGGCTTGATCCCAGGACTCCGAGATCATGACCTGAGCCAAAGGCAGAGGCCTAACCACTGAGCCGCCCAGGTGCCCCTGCAATACACATCTTTAACTTTCCACAGCTGACTTCAAGTTAACACTGTGCCACTTCATGTAAAGCAGAAACCTTGCGGCCCCTCACTCCCACCCTCACCCCCCATCCGGGGGCACTTTTATATGGACCCAACGGGATTTTCTTCCTGTCCGATAATTTTGTCTAAGCAACTCTCTGATTTCTTTCCCCAGCACTTCTTATGGATAATGACTCAGAACTCATCCTTACTAAAAGCAAAGCAACAAAGAAGGAAACTTTTCACGTCTTCGTGGTAAAGAAGGGATGCGCACTCACTAACGTTCTGCTTATCTTGAAATTTGCCTGTTTCAGACTGATTAAAGCCCTACAGCATTTAGGGTGGGGAAGTGGTTTAAAAACTTTTTTTTAGCAACTATGTACTTGCCAGACGTTTTCCATATCTCATTTAATCCTCGGAACTCCATGGCAGGTATTACTGCAATTTTTTTTAAAAAAGATTTTATTTATTTATTTGACAGAGATCACAAGTAGGCAGAGAGGCAGGCGGGGGGATGGGGAGCAGGCTCCCCGCTGAGCAGAGAGCCTGATGTGGGGCTCAATCCCAGGACCCTGGGATCATGACCCCAGCCGAAGGCAGAGGCTTTAACCCACTGAGCCACCCAGGTGCCCCATATTACTGCAAATTTAATAGATAAACCTCACCCCAGAGCACGAGACCCTTTCCAACTTCTCAATGAATCCAGCCCTGACCACCCTATTTAAATTTTCAACTCACTCAGCACTTCCCAGGACTCTTGAGATTCACGTTGCCTGATTTATTTGTTTGTTACTTTGTTTGTTTGTTTGCCTATAGCACATATCACCTTCCAATCTATTACAGGACTCAACTTACTTATTATTCTTACTGTGCCCTTCTCTAGGAAGTAAGCTCCTTTAGGGTAGGGTTCTTCATTTTTTTTTTTTCTTTCTTCACTTGTAATATACTCGAGCACCTAGAACAGTGCCTGACATATATCAGGTGCTCGGTACCTGTTTGTTGAATGAATGACTGTTTGTTGTTTTCGCTTGGATGTTTCACAGGCATCTCCTCGTCCAATCTTGTGTCCCCGCCATATCCCGTCATTTATCCAACCAGGTACTCATATCAGAAGTATAACTGGACCATGGAAAATTCTAGAGTTAACACAGTAAACAAACAAAAATCCATTTCGTGACTCCCCAAGTGAAGCTTATATTGAGGGAGATAGACAGGAAACAAGTACATCTGTCAGGTGCTGAAGAAGAACAGAGTAAGGATGGGTGAGGTTACCTTAGGTGGTCAAGAAGGGTTTTTCTCGGATAAGGAGACTTTTGAGCAGGGACCTGAGGAAAATCAGGGGTGAGTTGAGCATTTATGGTGACTGATTGTAGGTGGAGATAATGAGTGCAGATGTGCTAAAGTAAGAGCACATCTGGCTTGAGCTTGGGACAGCAGAAAAGCCAGTGTGGCCTTTTTTCCCATAGTGTTTTGGCTAGTTTCTATTGCTGTGATTTGAAGTTCACAAACCTTTTCTTTTCTCACACCTTTTCTGCTGTTAATCTCATAGGCTGTATTTTTTATCCCAGACAATGTGCTTACTATCTCCAGAAGTTCAGTGTAAGTCTTCTGTGCATCTCTGTGTAGCTTTCTGAACATACGGAACAGTTATACTCATGTTTTAATGTCCTTCTCTCCTAATTCTAACATCTTTATTGGTTCTGGGTTGGTTCCCATTGATTAATCTCTAAGGATGTTTTGTTCTGTGTCTGCATACATGGCAGTTTTTTATTGGAGACCAGGTATTCCAGGTTTACTTTGTTGGTCCTTCTTGGTCTGGCCTTGGGAGATCACTTCACACACATGCCTTCATCAGTACTCTGTAAATCCGTGTTCGGAGTTGGGAGGGGGCTCTGCTCTGATCTCCAGAGTGCTCTCTGTGTCGAATTCCCTCCTCTCAGGTTCTCTGTCCTGCAGACTCTAGCTGCCTTGGTTTCCCCGGTCCCCAGACGGTCAACAACACATCACATCCTCAGTTCAGGCATACTGCCAGGCTTGGCAGGAAATGCCTTTTACTTTGACTTCAAGGTTACATTGTTGTATAACTTTTAACTTTGAGATATGACTGCTTCCTTGTCTGTTGTAGGAAATTGTATTTATTCATTATATATAAGTATATTATATGCTGTGTATTAATATGTATAATATACAAAAGCAAATTCATCAACCTTGTAATGTTCAGACCATTGACTATGACATACCTGACTTATTCTGTAAGAACTCAACCAGTATAAAGAAAATTGTGGGGGCGCCTGGGTGGCTCAGTGGGTTAAAGCCTCTGCCTTCAGCTCAGGTCATGATCCCAGGGTCCTGGGATTGAGCCCCACATCAGGATCTCTGCTTAGCAGGGAGCTTGTTTGCTCCTCTCTCTCTGCCTGCCTCTCTGCCTGCTTGTGATCTGTCAAATAAATAAAATCTTAAAAAAAAAAAATTGTGTAAATTTCCTTGCAGACTGGAAAAATACCAGTTTTCCTCTTTGTACTAATTAAGGTACAAGTAAATGGTGATTATAGCAGGAACACTTGAAATATGTAATACAGATTCTTGATCATATCTGCATGTGTATTTGATAAGTTCTTTTCTGCTTTTAGGTCTCAGCTCAAATAATCATTTCTTTAGGAAAGTCTTCTCTTAAGTCAGCATCTCCCTACTGCTCAGAGTACCCTGTACGTGTCCCTTATGACCGTGACCTCAGTTCTTACAATTAGTTAATTACTTGTTTTCATTGTTGTTTTGTAATTACTTGTTTGACACCTTTCCTCTGCTATGTAAGCTCTGGTGGGAAAAACAATAATTTCTGACCTTTGATCAAGCCTTATTCCTGACACAATGCAGATTCTCAGTGTTTGTGGGGTGAAGGAAAAAGTGAAGACCACACAGTAATTGTTGAAGCTGGGATACTGACCAGGTCTGTGTTCCTGCACTTGGTTTCTTCCTTCCCAGGTGTCTGTGATAGTGAAGAGCAAAACAAACAAACAAAAAAACCAAAGATTTTAATGTAGTTTTCAACATCAGCTTGGCCACCATTAAAATATTTAATAATGGGTTGTGTTAGTGAAGATATTGAGAAACAGATACTTTGTTTTAAATGTAACCTTTTAAGAGAGCCATCTGACAAATCTATGAAAATTTTAAAATGCACTGCTCACCCTCAGGAATTTACACCAGAAGTATGAATGTGTCCGCTGAGAATGGACACAAAGCAGTATGTACTGGGACTACTCATTGTAATATAAAGCTGAATAGCAAAAGGTTGAAAACAATCTAAATGTTACTTGTTAGCATTGTGTGTCTGTGTGTATGTATTATACAAACAGACATGCAGATTTTATTAAAGGAATTTACGTGTATGGATATAGAACAATTGGTAAACCGTATTTAGTCAAAAAAGTAAGGTCTGCATGTATATACACATATTTACATGTACATTTTTTTGGTATTGCATTGTCTGGGTTGCAAATATCTTTACTATAGGCCAACACTTAGTCTCTGCCTTCTGTTATCTTCTGTTGGGAGCAATTTCCCTTGTTTTTTTTGCATTTCAGCGTATTTTGCAAGCGGAGGTACTGGCTAACTTTATTCTAGATTATCTTTTCAAGGATATATGTACAGTGAATATGCTTGGAAGACAGAGACTGTCTCCTGGAACAAAGGGTAGGTTTATTTACCATCTAGCATAGTATCTTCTCCTAGTGCAAAGTCAGTCACACTTACTGCTTGCCCATCGTGAGAGAATCAGATTTCCAAAGCTCAAGATCTTTCTGTAATACAACCCAATGCTTGTGCCAAGTGTCACCTAGCACTGTCTTGTGTCATTCTGTGAGATTTGGGTCTCAGGGTACTGGGCAAAATTAATACTTGGGCTAATGCTATTGCTGTGAGTTATCAATTCTCCTTTGACTTTGATGTAGGAGTTTGTGTCAAAAGTGGCTGTTTTATAAGCTAAGAAATCTGCAGAAATTTTTCCATTTTGGCAGTTGTGGATTAGCAACTCAGATTGGAATATTTGGGAGTCTCTTACACAGAGGATGTTGGCACTTCTCTAAGATTTTTTTTCATGGCCTTCCATTGCTCAAGACAAAGACTTGGGGTAAAGCAGAGACTGGAAGGGACAGACATTGTTTCTTTTTAGGGAGCAGTGGAACCAAACCCCCTCTGCCTTAGGGAGGAGGTAGGAAAACCTCTTATCCCCAGGACAATAGTAAGGATCCTTAGAGGAAAAATAAAGGAAATTCTTGCTCAAAACCAACTACAAATACATGGGGAAGAGGATGGGAATGCTGAGAAAACCCCACTTATGAGGCCTATGTGATAGAGGCTGCCTAAGACTGGGGCTACACTAAGACAACAAGAATTCCCATTTTCACACCATGAACCTAGCACAGACTCACAAGGAATGGTAGTCTACCCCTGGGGTGGAGGTAGGAGCACGTAGCAAGAATTCCTCTGTGGCACAGGCATGCAGACACAGCTGAATGCTGGAGAGGGTGCAACAACACTGGGAAAAACCATCTGACATCCTGTCCTCTACTCTAAGCACAAGGGAAAAACAAGTTATTGCCAGCAGAGGTTGAAGCCAGTGATGCACTGCTTGCTGATAAAATGCAAACCCAACTCAACTTCTTGCAAGATTGACTCAGCCTACCATACCAGCCTATCAGGCACATATTTATACCTGGCCATAAATACTGTTTATGTCAGCTTGTTTTTTGTTGCTTTTCTACACAACAAATCGAATTCAATACCGGAACACTCAGGAAAAAAGCAACAGGAGGAAACAAACAAAACGTGAAGAAATGAAGCAATTAATAGAACTAGACTCAGAGCTAAGCAGGATATTGGGGTTATAAGTCTTTATCAATCAAGCTCCTGTAACATATTAAAGGATATAGTGGAAATGGTGAACAACATGCATTGACACACAGGGAATGTCAGCAGAGAGTTGGAAATTATAAATTATTGGGGGCACCTGGGGAGCTCAGTGGGTTGGGCCTCTGCCTTCGGCTCAGGTTGTGGTCTCAGGGTCCTGGGATGGAGCCCTGCATCAAGCTCTCTGCTTGGCAGGGAGCATGCTTCCCCTCTCTCTCTGCCTGCCTCTCTGCCTACTTATGATCTCTTTTTATGTCAAATAAATAAAATCTTTTTAAAAAATTATAAATTATTTATATAATCTTAATTATATAATTATAAGTTTAAGTGGAAATGCTTGAAGTAAAAAGCCTAACAGATAAAAATTCTTAACAGGCTCATTATTAGAATGGAACATTCAAGGAAAGATTCAAGGAACGTGAAGATAAGGAAACATAAAGAGGAAACATAAAGAAGAAAATAAAAAGTATAAACTAAATAAAAATAAAAAACAAACACCTCAACAGAGCATCCAGGAATTGTGGGACAAGAACAAGACATCTAATGTACATCCAACAGAAGTCCCAGAAAAGGGAGTAGGGCAGAAGGAATAATTGAAGAGATAAGATTTTTCAGAAATAGTAACATCGACCACACAGGTATAACAGGGTAAATTGCAAAAGCAAACCAAAACACACATGCATAGACAATCCAACTGCTGAAAACTGAAAGCAGCCAGTTTAAAGAGAAACCCACTCAGAGAGACAAAAATAAGAATGACAGCAGCATACTCATCTCAACAATGGTGGTCTATAAAGAATAAAGGTCAACCCAGAATTCTGTATTCAGCAAATCTTTTACAAAATAAAACTTGAGATAAAGGATTTTTCAGACAAAATCTAAGAGAATGCATTGCCAGCAGACCTGCAATGAGAAATGTTAAGGGAAATTTTTCAGGTGCAAGTATGTCTAACAAATGGAAACTTGGATGCACACGAGGAAGTGAAGAGTGTTTTGTCACAAATTACCCCCAAACTCTGTGGCTTACAATAAACCTGACCCATTTTCTCCACCCGTGGGTCAGGAATTCAACATCAACTTAGCTGGGTCATTTAGGGTTGCTGACCAGAGTTGCTCACCTGGTTGCAGTCAAGATGTTGGTTGGGGCTTCATCCGAAGTCTTGACTGGAGCTGGGGGACCCACTTTCAAGCTCATTCTACACATGCAACTGTTTGGAGAAGGCCTTCTTTCTTCACCACGTGGAACTCTCCATGGGGTTATTTGAAATGTCCTCATGACATTGTCTCCCTTAATGCCAAGTGATCCAACTGAAGAATGGAAGTCCTTCATGACTTGCAAAAATTTTTACATTCTTGGCAGTTGTGGGTTACCATTCTCAGTTTGGAAAAGTCTCAGACACAGGGGATGTTTTCACTCACAAGATTTGGTTTTTCTCATGGCCTTCCATTGGGTGATCAAGAGAAAGACTTGGAGCAGGTCAGGAGGCCAGGCCTCCTGGCTTACGATATGATATCCAGGATAGCTGCTGCGGGGGGCTCATGTAAGTCACACGTTTCTACCTCTGTCTCTTCATTAGAAGTGAGACACTGCAGCCCACACTTCAGGAGGGAGAGGAATGAGGCTATACCGAAGGGAGAAGTTATCAAGGGAATCTGTAGAGGGGCACCTGGGTGGCTCAATGGGTTAAAGCCTTTGCCTTCGGCTCGGGTCATGATCTCAGGGTCCTGGGATCAAGTACCGCATCGCATCAGGCTGTCTGCTCAGTGGGGAGCCTGCTTCCCTCTCTCTCTCTCTCTCTCTGCCTACTTGTGATCTCGGTCTCTGTCAAATAAATAAAATCTTAAAAAAGAGAGAGAGAGAATCTGTAGAGAGATCTTTAAAGCAGCACACACCAGAAACTATAAAAATGAAGATGAGTAAAAAATATATTTCTGTTTTTATTGCTACAAAAGAATTCAGTTAAAGCATAAATAGTAACCATGTATTCTGGGGTTTATTATGCACATTAAAGTAAAATGTGTGACAACAGCATGAATGCTGGAAGAAAGGAATTGGAAGTATATTGTAGGAGTGGTAATACAACTATATATTCAGTGGTATAATACTTTGAAGGTGGACTGTGAATAACAATGTATATTTTCCTAAGGAAAGCACTGAAACTTCTTTTTGTAAAGAGCTGTAACTCATAAGCCAGTAGTGGAGATGAAATCAACAAAATAAGCCCAGGAATAAATGAGAAAGGAGAAAAAAAGAGGAAATGGAACAAGTAGAAAACTAGCAAAATGGTAGATTTAAATTCACCCATGTCAATAATTACTTTAAAGTGTAAACGGTTTAAATACCCAATTACAAGACAACAAAACATAAAGACAATCAGAATGAATAAAAAGGCAAGACCTAGGTACATACTATCAATAAGAAACCCAATTTAGAAATAAATCGGAAAGTTGAAAAGTAGGATTTTTTGATAAGAGCTTGCAAAAACTGGCATGCTTCAAGGTCTATAGTTCAGTAACAGAATCACACCAATGTCCATGGCATGGTTTTGATTACTGTCTTATAGTTACGTGAAATGTTACTTTGGGGTGAAAGCTGGAGGGGACACAGGAACCCTCTACTTTTGTGTAACTTCTCCTGTCTTCTGGCAGCATGCATGAAACGAATAGGCTAAGTCACTCACTCGTCAAAAGGGTTAAGACCAAGCCCCAGACTCCACAGTTTTGCTGACAAGTCTGGGATGCTGACAGACTTGGCATTCCAGATTCGGAAGGACAAGGTCCTACAGGCCAGTTCAGGAATATGAGAAATCCTAGGATACGGCAGCAGATGCTCTTACCTACATGGTTAATATGGCCTAAAGTAATGAGGCCCTTGTGTTCTGTAGTGATGAACAGCTACAGGTGGGTTGGAGATAAGTCACCCAAATGACACCCACATTTGCTCACTCTTCCCCGCAGGAAGAGATAGGGATATTATCACCATAGAGCAGCAAGCCCTGTGGCCCCAGCCAGAGGCAATAAGGCTGCGTCTGCTGACAGAGTCCTCAACTGAGATTAAAGTCAGCAATGAGCAATCTGCTATTCAATACAGAGGACCTGAAAACAGCCGTTTGGTTGAACTGAATGTAGGTGGCCCCTCGAAGGTGAGGAAGAAGGCTTGCCTATCAGTGCAAAGTCTTGCCACAGCCAAACGTGGCTGGCAGTGAAGCTGGGGCTCTGGGTGCCGGGATGGCCAAAGCTAGAAGACTGGACTGGACAGCACAGTGGCATGTGCTCGAGCACCAAGTAAAGGGCCCTAGGAGCTGGGCATGCATTGGATGCTGGAAGCACACGGGGGAGGAAGCAGCAGTCTGCTCGGACATTAACTCTGGAGTCAGGTCAATGGAGAAAATCAGGCTTCCCTCCCACCATTTCCTCCCACTGTCTCCGTGGACTTGCCTCCCAGCTGGAGGCAACTTGGTCTCCTGGCTGCTGTGCTGTAGCCCGTAATGCACGTGTTAAACTTCTTGGTTCTGTGATCCTATAGGGGAAAAAGACACTTGAATTGAACTGATAGTATGGACAGGGCTTGTGATGGGAAGGAAGGTGTGAAAAATTGTTAGCGGCTCATCTGAGCCAGGGAGAGCTGGTGGCTAAGCAGGTGAATACAAGAAGCCAAGACGAAACTCACAGTCAAACCACAGGGAGCTTCTGCTCCATTTTCATCCCGGGACAGCACACCAGTCAGGGTTCAGCGGGGTCTGCACAGACATAGTAGTAGTTTCATTGCTAAAGGAAGTCCAGACAGGCTCCTGCAAGCTTGCAGACCTGGAGGGTGTGGTGGAAGAGGAGGAGGACCTAGGAGTGGGTCAAGTACTGAATGGGAGTATAGAGATGTGGTTTCCAAGTCTTCCCCTTGCCCTCCTCCTATTAGCAGGTGTCAGCAGAGGCCCCCCGAGGAAGGCTCATCCCAAAGCTGCTGACAGGCACTGGGCCAGGGCTGCCGCTGTGCATAGGAGCCTGCATTTTTGACTGCAAGTCCCACTAGAGACTGCAGCGCAGCAAGTCTGGTCCAGCGAGGCCAGCTTTGTTCCATGAACCTGCCAGGTTAAGCCTTTGTAATGACCTATGTTCAGGCCTAAAAAAAAGGAAAAAAGAAAAATCGCAGTTGTTTTTCCTAAGTAGTCAGACACCTCAAAAATAACCTCTCACTGAGGCCCTTTGGGCCAATTCAGTACCTGTATCATGGATCTGATGTATTATTTGCCTGCACATTTCCTTCCACTTAAGGGTCACGGTCAAGGGCTGTTTCTTCCTGGGTGGTCCAGCAGAAATTATACTGAACTCCAGAAGAGAGAACCCACAGCTTCAAAGACTTACTGGCTGCCTAAATTCTCACAGGCATAGCCAAGTACTACAACAGAATCAAATGCCAATCACCAAAGACACCTTTGTACAAAAGAAGGAAGTTATTAATCTGCTCCTAAGCTTTTGAGACTGAATGATGCCTCGTTGGGTTTGACATTCTCATTTGGAGGTGAGCCAGTTTGGACCTGATGACTACCAAGGTGAAAAGGACCCAACAAGCCTTCCAAGTCAAAACAAATAGCATATTCAAGGGTGTAGCTGGCCATGAGAATAGGGCAATGGTGCTTTGAGAAAAGAGCAGCTATTCCTTTGGAGGTAAACTTAATGCCCCACTCTGACACCTAAGGCAAAGTCGTTGGTTCAATGGGCCTCTTGACTCACAGACATTAGCTGAACTCCTGGGCCTAGATCCCTGGTTGGCTACGTTGAAACCTAGCAGGGTCCAATGGGCTGTAGTCACTCAGGCATCAGTCACTCAGGCAGCCGGGTAAATCCAGAAGCAGGCCCTTGTTATCAGTAGCTAGAACTCAAAGCAGTGCTCTGAGACTGTCCAGCCCTCCCACTGATGGAGCTCGACACAGGTTTATGAACTTTTGGATGGTTGCCAATGACTTGTCTGGTATACCAGCTGAAAACCTAGACTGGCAGATTAAAGATACCTCTCGAGGGGCACCTGGGTGGCTCAGCGGGTTAAGCCACTGCCTTCAGCTCAGGTCATGATCTCAGGGCTCCTGCCCTGAGGGAGCCTGCTTCCTCCTCTCTCTCTCTGCCTGCCTCTCTGCCTACTTGTGATCTCTCTCTGGCAAATAAATAAATAAAATCTATAAAAAAAAAAAAAGATACCTCTCTTTGGACATTACACTTAAATAAATTGTTCAACTTCTGTAAGTTAAAAAAATGAATATTAAAATTATATACTTTTTCCTGTCATACTGCCAAAAATGACAAGTTTAGCAAAACCTAGTACTGGCCAGAAAATGGATGCAAAGCTATTCCAAAACACTATTGGTGGCATGGAAAATGTTCACCATTTTGAAAGGCAAGTTGACTGAAAATGCACATGATTTTGGCTGGATGGATGATTCTGCTTCTGTGTATCCAAGAGAAATAATCCAACTCTCTAAGAGGCAGGTACTAGCATGTTTCTACAAGTGAGATTAACCCTCCATTAAGTTTTGCCTATGCCTTCTCTCCCGTTACCTACCATTTTAATTTCTTTACAATTCCCAGCAAACTTTAATATTCAAGAATCGATACATACATACCTGTCATCTTTGAATCCCCCCAGGATTCCACTGAATTTTTTTTTTCACCGTAACATTAATGTCTTGGGACTTATCTTCATCTTTTTCTATCACTATACAGCAGTCAACACAGAGTGAAATTACATTGTCTATCTACCAGGTGCTTTCACATAGGATACCACACACAGCAGCACATGACCGCCTTAAACCCTCTGAAGTAAGTGGTATCAATCCTCTTACAGATGAGGCAACACACTTAGAGCATCTTGCCTGAGATGGCAAACAACAGTTCAGGGGAACAAACCCAGAGTAAGCACCAAGTCCATCGGTTCTGCTACTAATGGCTGGTCCTGGAACTCTCTTGTACTGGTGTCCTTTAGAATTATTTTCTGTTATTTAACAAAACCAAAGACCAAGATTAAATAGTATTAAGGCCTAACATACTCAAAGACCAAGTACTCTTATTATTGACTTTCTAGAAGCATATAAGAATAAGCTCATCTAAGGATTAAGAATTCAAATTCCCACATCTACAGTTACTACTGACTTAGATGGAAACAACCAAGCAAATACTGTTTTGTAGCAATTGGCAGACTTTAATATTCAAGAAAAATTAAGTCCATCATACACATTAAAAATATAGGAAATTTCATGCAGACATGAAGCTTCCAATTCAGCCTTTGTGGCAACTTTTAGAATGAGAATTACATATAAATACAGTACATTTTACAGTTCCCAAACTTCATAATTTTATACTGTGATTTATACAGCTTCTCTTTATATTTTACATTTCCCATCTTGCTCACTTGATTAAAATACCCTAACCTGCACCGCTTCAGAATATGGAAAAAAGGGGGGGAAGCAAGCACAATGACCTATCTCCTCCTGCTTTATGAAAATGAAAACATTTGTATATCGAGCTAATATAAGGAATTAGAACAAAAAATTTTAAGGCTTACATACTTTAGTAGCTAGGACTACACATAACAAATAGAAAATTAAATCCTCCAGTGACATTTCTATTATTAACTGATACCACAATTTTCAAGTTTTGAATATATTAACTACAAAAGCAATGAGAAAAAAAGTGATGCAGATTTATGTAGAATATTTGAAAAACAGTAGTCATGATAGGAGAAGTTAAAAACAAATGAAATAACTGATTTCAGAATTAACGAAAAGCTAAGCTGTAATTTAGAAATGTAAGTAATATTATTAAAGAGTAAAACCTGATAGCCAAAATTTTAAGTAATAAAGCCGAGTCCTTGCTACCAATATATTTTTGCCTCTATGAGAAAAAACAAGATCATTTGTTCTGATACAAGTAAAAAAGTGAATACCAGTCAGTGAATAAAAAGCTTTTCTATATTACTCAAAAACAGCCTGCATTCCTTTCATTTCAGTGGATTTTTTAAATACTTAGGATCCTTTTAAACTTTTCTTTTTTTCTGAAACAAACAAAAACAAATTTGGATTTTCCCCCCTACCAATTAATTGAAAATTCATTCACATGGTAGTTAATGAAAATTCTAATAACTGAACGTCTGCCAAGTATTGGGGGTAGAGGGAGACACAAAAAAGAGAAATAGTTTTGGGGATTTTTTTTTTAAACTCAAGAGGCTAAAGCCTCCAGAATTTAGCAAGTCAAATAAACTTCACAGAGCCCTTTACTGCATAACAGGAGCAAAGGCCACAAGAACTCCCTCACTGGCCACGGAAAAGCTCCTACTAATAAGATGCCAAATTGCGTGGACTCTCCCAACTTAACAAAAAAGGCCTAAAGATTCACGAGTAAGTTTTCCTATTAGAACATGACATTAATCCTACAGCACATTATTGAGATTAAGTCTATCTAATTCAAATTGCCACAGAGGTCATTTAATGCCATCATAAACACCTGTGAAAATATCCAACAAGAGTACTTCCTTTTCCCAAGAAAAGGTTACAAATCAGTCATCTCTGCTTTCCAAGCTACTAGAAACAAAATAATAAACATAAAAAATATATATAAAGGAAAACTCCCTCCAATAGAAAAGATCTGCTAGAGGTAGAAATATAAAGCAGCATATACTGTTTCAACTCCAGCTATCAGGGAACAAAAGTGGTGTTGATCTAAAATTACATGAATGGCTGCTGCTTACAATACTGAAGACACAGACCACGGGCAGTAAGTTATCCCTGAATTTCATATTCAGAATTTCCCCACGGTAATACCATCATGACAGTTTATTGGGAAAAAAAAAAAAAAAGTGCTTGCTTTTGTGATCCAGGTAATTTAAAGAAAAGACATTATTGTAAACATTCACTGACAAACTGTATTCACTTCTAGTTTAAAATCATACATTTCAAATGGGAGATTTTATTATTTCCCCATTTTCTGAGCAGTACCTTGAATAAAGGCTTGTGCCTCACGAAAGTATGTTCAGATCTCATACATTTCAGAGTGATTCATGATGAGTATGCTTTCAAATAATGTTCAGGTTAGTATGCCCCAAAGACTCTCAGTTACTTGAATGCTTAAATGCATTTTACTGGCCTGTGATCTTATTAAATTCAGCATTTCATAAAAATGAAATGGTTGATGCTTCTCTAAATTCAGCTGAGCTAGAAAAAAAATAATTTGAGTGATTAAAAGGACACACACACATTTCATGAATGGATTGCTTAGGTCCAAAGCAAACGGAAGTCCCAATTCCAGATGCTGAATGTGACAGAGGATCCTCAGACTCTTCTAAAAATAATATGTGCAATGCACACAAAACAAAGATTTGGGGGGACTTCGATACTAGTAGTCATTAATATGGCAGACTTGCAACAGACAGCTTCATGAAGACCACTGGAGATAAAGTTTTCTCTACTGAAAGAATTCTGGGCTTCAGGGAAAATGTATACTTGAAGACATTTCCTCCATTTTTACTTCTGTAGTACAAATATGCATGGCATAGTATATTTCTGAAAAAGCAATAGACGTATTAAGAAAATAGACGCTATTTCTAAATTTTGTTAGGAATAAGAAGGCACCACTGATTTGAGGTTGTGTCCTGTCATTGGGAGAGTTGATTTTGAGTTGTTTATTTCAGGATTTGCTCTTATCAAACTCTTTTCCTGCTGATACCACTTGAGAACGTTACTGCGGTTTACGGACCACAAACAAGACACATTCATAGTAGTATTTCATCATGGAGAGATCATTCACAGTATATGTTGACAAGACAGATTCTTTTTCCACCTGGAATGCAAACGATAATCCTAATGATGACGATGACCATGAGGATAATACAAACAGTACTTGTGACAGGTACCACTGCAAACGTACTCTATTGACTTCTCACATACACATACCCCCTTAAGACTGGCATATTATTAGCAATCGCACTTTACAAAGAACAGATTGCTCATGGTCACACCAGTAATAAGACTGGAGCTCTCCATGACTCTGTTACATTGCTTCTCTTCATTTTTAAGAACAAATCTGTTGTTTATTTTTTTAATGAATGAAATGCTTTTAAATAAACATACAACTAAAACACAAATCCAAGTGTCATAAAACCTTCTAATCGCATGATTAAAAAGACCGAACACTACAGAAGTACACACAGTGAACGCTGTCACTGCCCTCCCCACTCCGTCTGCTCCTCCAGATGCTCCTGGGTTTGGTATCTGCCCGGCTACCAGGGCCGACACTGTTGAGAACGGGAAGCTGCCATGTACTGAGAGCTGACTGATGACATCAGGGATTAGTTTTCCATTTACCCACACACTATGCCAAAGCCTAATAATTCTAAAAGCCAACTATTATTTTCACTTTGTGGATGAGAGAACAATTAAGAAGCCAAGTCAGGAACTGTCATGATATTCCCATTCCTAAGCGCGTAGGAAGCGAAACGCCGTCCACCCTTACCTCCACCTGGAATCCATACTGCAGAACCACATTTTTTATATCTTCATAGCTCAATTCTATGGAAAGTTCATTTGCCAAATTTTCAAAGTGGTAAAGTAGGGGACCTATGGTTTAAAGATATTATGAATGAATTACTTAAATATAAACAGGCACTAGTTGCTGTGGTAGAATGCCAAAATGAATTATAAGATGGGCAGTAGGTGAAACGAACAAAAAGGAGAACAGAACCTTTACATCTGCCAAGGGCATGTGTCCAAACCCCTGAAACTTTGGCCCATTTGAGTGCTGGGCCCACACTAGTGAGGAGGGAGTCCCTGTGGCATACCAGGGCTGCACTGTGATTCTCCACATAGGAGCCTTACACCTGTAACTCCGAGGTCACTGAGGGAGCACCTGGATCAGAGTCCCTAAATTCCGAAAGTATACTGTAATTGTAATTCCTTAAGTAAATGCACAACTGCAGCTGCAGACTGCGTATCATGTGAAAACAGAAGGGTCCTCAAGCCAGCCTAGGTCTAAGAGAGTGCGTGCACGTGGTGGGAAGTTATAGGCAAGGTTTCCTGGAAGGAAGATGTGACACCAGATCTGGCTCTTTAAGTGCACGACTCACATCTCAGCTCTAACACTCACTGATCGTGGGCCTGTGGACCCGTCCCCAGCTCCGCAACACCCAGTACCCTTGGCACAGAGAAGGCGTTCGGTCAGTGACAGCAACCACAGCTTTTTAAAATGACATTCCCCCTTTACTATTTTCTCATTCCATGTATCCAAGAACTATGACCCGACTCCAACCAGAGTCTCCAGGCTTTCAATCTCTCACGTTCTGCCCAGTCCGTCGTCAGCCTCGTCCAGGCCACACTATCATTCAATAGTTACTTTAGGACTAACCTAAACAATCTTCTCTTTTCCTTTCATTGGCATAACTGTAAGTCCAGTGCCCATCTCAAGTCCCCTTCCCCTCATACAATGTGCTAATCACAGGATTTAAGAGTAACAACAGGACAGTTTCTCCTAAAAGGCTCATCACTCTGTGGAACATACTTACTAAGTGTTAAAACGTTTTTCTTCCTCTCCTCTTTTCTTACCCTACATAAACCACTAGGAAAAATGACTATGAATATATATGTTAGTACTCTTTTCAGAAGAAAACAATGGTTCACCATCAAACTATTCTGTCAAGCTTAACTTCCTGTTAGTTTTATTAGGACTAGCAAAAATGACAGCAGCTACCATTTACTGAGCACTGCTGTGTCCTAGACCATCCCGATGCCTTTGAAGCCCTCTTATAAACACGAAGAGCCTCAGAGCAGTCCGTCCGGCTCTAAAGTGTGTCATGTTCCTGCTCCATTATTTTAAGAGCCTCCAGCATTACTGTCTTCTTAGATCTAAACACCCCAGGGATTTTTTACATACTCAGGTCATATTGTACCTCTCTTCATGTTGTGTTCCACCCAGAGAGCTCCAACTCCCCAATGCAAGCTTTAGTCATGCTTCCAAACCTTGCTGAAAGCAAGTTTTAATATAATCCATCTAAGTTTCCAGCTCTACTGCTCACTCTCTTAATATAGCCTACTTTAAAATTCATGTAATGTAGTATGGCTTTGCTCACTGATTATTTTTCATGTAATCCACACTTTTTAACTAGATTACAAGTTACATGAATAAAGGCACACGTCTTCAGTTTCTTGTGAGTCCACCACAATGCCCAGCAGAGTAGTGAATGTACAGTTACACAGCTCTAATTTTACCACCCAAAGAGAACCATTATAGTTGACTATTTTTTACAGTCTATTACAGATGGTACTTGGACAAACATCTTTGTGCGTATTTCAGCCTTCTACAAGTACAATCAACCTAATGTTTCTACGTACTATTCTCTATTAAAAAGAACCAGGGATCCTTTGTAGGGGGATAGGGTGGCTACTCTCGGGGCCCGGAAGAGAGAATACAAGAAGAGCCTGGAACAGTGGTGATGTCAGAAAGGAGGCGATGTCAAATGGACACAGGGGAAGGGGGCCCTACATGCCAAATCTGGGACAAGTTAACTTAAACCATTTATATCCCTAAGGTTCTAAAAATTCCAGTTAAGAGACAGAGACTGTTAGATTGGATAACAAAATGTAACTATGCTGTTCCTAAGATACATCTAAAACAAAGAGAAAGGGTTTAAAACACAGAAAAATATACAGTACACATTCACTAGAAGAAAGCTTGTAATAGCTACCTTGAAATGCCTACTTAAAGAAATATGGCTTGCAATTGTTCAAAACAAAAGAGCGGGCACTCAAACCTCAGCAAAAAATTGTACAGGCTGGGCAAGGAGCTGTTGCGGGGGCAGGTCGGGGCGGGGGCAGGGGGAGGGTGGTTACTGCCTGCTCATTTCCCAAAGCTGACTTAACCAATATCCTTCTTTTATGTCCTACATCTCATCCTTACTCTCTACTAGGTCATGCCTTCATAAATTTTATTCTTTCCCATTCATTTTTTCCAGTGAATTAAACTTCTGGTCTTTGCCTCAGCATGGACTGGAACTTGGTTCCCTAGTGATAGCAGTCCACAGGCCCCCATACGTAGATCTTCAACTTCTCTTTTTCCCCATAGAGTCACTCATATTCCAGGATTATTCCAGATTCTCCATATAGCCGGTCATTTTCCAGGCTTACTACAGGTCAACTGGTTCACATTCGGTGTTTTGCAAAACTTATCCAGCTACCCCACCTGAAAAAAGGTTACATCTTGTTGTCTCCTGATGACCTTCTTGCCATTCTCTGTCATTGTTTTAGACCCTTTTTCTATATTTACAACCACTGCAACAAGGTCTCAGTGTGTAAAGGAGATAATGTGTCAGTTATCTACCTTTTACAGGAAACCTCTCATGTTTTAAAAAACATTCAGCTTTATGATGCTTTGGTACTTGCAAGATGATAGAAAATATACACACTGGTTTCTGGCAAAAAGCTCCCGAAACCCTTGTAATTTCCTAAGTGATAAGAACACTAGGAGCATCTTTTGTTCAAATATTGGGCCTGGAACTCTGGTCCCTGACACAGAGCTCCTGAAACTCATAATTCGTGGGTGACAGAAGCATCTTTGGTTCTAATGAGACAACTCTCAGTGAGGGCTGGTCACCCAAAACACCAACCCATGATTAGAAGGTTGGATTTTCAGCCCTGCCCCACTAATGACTTGAGAAGGGAGAAGGCCTTAAAAATGGAATGGCTGATCAAGCCTCCATTAAATCCCAAGAGCACAGAGTCCAGAGAGCTACTGGGAGGAACATTTGCAGGTGCTGGGAGAGTGGCAACCCCGGGACAGAGCATGGAAGCCCCACACCCCTTCCCAGATACTCTGCCCTACGCTCCTCTTCCATCTGGATGTTCCTCTGGATCCTTCACATCCTTTAATAAAATGGTCAACCTACATGTTTCGCTAAGTTCCGTGAGCCACTCTAGCAATCACACCTAAAGAGGGGCTCACTGGAACCTCCAATCTGCAGCCCATAGATCTACAGTTGGTCGGAAGCACAAGTGACAGTTTTGGACTAGGGGCTGAAGTTGTGGGAAATGGGGGAGAGGGTCCTGTGAGACTGACCCCTTCCCCTGTGGTATCTCACACTATCTCCAGGCAGACTGTATCAGGAGTTAAAGTGGGGGGCACCCAGCTGGTGTCACAGAGAACTCCTGTGGCGGGAAAACTTATATTTGGTAACCAGACATGTCAGAGTATGAGTGCTTTACTATATGAGGAATAAAGGAGACACCCGAGGAAGAAATACACAGTAGGGAAGAACTGGGTTTTTTCCCTTTCATAGGAAGGAAAAGACTACGAGTCTTTCTTTTTAGTACTTTAACCTGTTTATTCTTCCAGACGAAATTAGATTTCGTCTGCTAATTGCCTGCCCTCCCCTGCTGGGCTACAAATACACCAGCTCACACATATGCACTCCCACACACAGTTTTCACCATAAATTACACATACGTCTTTAAGGATCACCATGAAAAACTGAGGAACAGGATGCACAGGCACACTTCTACATTTTGCTAATAACAGACTTTCCCAAAGGACACATACAAACAGTTTCCTTAAAAAGCTCACTCTCACTAGCTATCCCTAACCTGAGGAATATTAGAGTACTTCAGATCCCCTTAAAGAGATTAAAAAAAAAAAGATTTATTTATTCATTTATTTGACAGACAGATCACAAGTAGGCAGAGAGGCAGGCAGAGAAGAGGAGGAAGCAGGCTCCCCGCTGAGCAGAGAGCCCGATGCAGGGCTCAATCCCAGGACCCTGGAATCATGACCCGAGCTGAAGGTAGAGACTTTAACCCAGTGAGCCACCCAGGTGCCCCTTAAAGAAATTTTTAAAATTACCACTTGTGATTTCATAGAACATAGACAACATCTTCACTGTAATTTAACTTCCAGTGTAGCTTCTTAGTATTCCACTATGGCTGACAGGGGCCGTTCTCATTTTCTATGAATGCGTTGACAATCTGGTCTTACATCACCACAGTTAGGGTGAAACTGTCCCCAGGGGTTGATGCACTCTCAGCTTACAGATAAAATTATTTTTTCAGGCCCACAGGACTGACGCCCAAACCATGGGAATGTTATGAATTTACTGACAGAAATGCCACTCTGTCCTGTCTCCCGGCAGCCAGCCTTCTGTGGCATCTTCACACTACGTCTCCTCCGCTTTCCAGCTTTGAAACAAGACACTCACACACACACCAGTCACTGAGGAGCCGCCGGGTGTCGGGCTCTGCGGGAGGCAAAGAGCCAGCGCCAGCTTCCGGCCCTCACGGAGCTCACGACTAGCAGAGGAAACAAAACGAATTGGGGGCCACACCGTGTTGTGTTAAATGCTCACGGACTGTGCGAGAACGGAAACGAGCAATACAACAAACGTGTCCTCCAGCGTGCAAGGATCAGCTCGGCTGAGTGTGAAAGCACCTAGGAAAGAGGCAACACGAGAGGAGAGGGAAGAGAGCGGCCTCTCCAGGGCAGGGGCGGCGTCTCTGCGCAGGGCCGGGGTGGGACGGAACAGAACTAATGAAGCTCAGACACGAGGACCACAAGGGCACTTGGCCCCATCCGGAAGAGTTCCGGGTATCTCGAAAGCTGGAACTGTATGTAGGGAGCGTGACAGGCCCAGATTCCCGTGTCGGGAGGATCCCCCTGGTGGCAGCATACGGAGGACTCAACGAGGCGCAGAAGACTGGAGACAACCTGAAGGCGGGGGTCCCCCACCGGAGCCGCTGCAGTCACCGGGCAAGCAGCGACGAGGGCCCGAACTAAGGAAGGAGCCGAGGGCCCGAACTAAGGAAGGAGCCGAGCTGGAACAGTAGTTCTCGGCTGCGCGGATTCTGCACTCCCGTCCTCACACCTGAGGAGGTCCTGCTGCAGTGGAACCAGCAGGAGCCAGGGATGCCGCTCACCACCGCCCTGGCTGCAGGCAACCCTCCCTCTCCACAGCCTCCACACGAAGAACCATCCAGCCCCGAATGCCAATAGTGCCAGGGCTGAGGAACCCTGGCACAGAAGATTCAAGACCTACAGAGAAGTTTCAGGAGACGTGCCTCGTGCAGTGACCGCGTGCAGACGGCGAGGAAGAGGAGGGGTACAGGAGCGCGCACAGGCTTCTGCCTGGGGGCGTCGGCATCCACGATGGATCCGAAAAGACAAGCGGTTTTCCTGGATGTCGCAGTACCGCAGTTGGCACACAGTGGCTTGGACCAGAGATGCACACTGGGAAATGAAAGAGCAGGAGGAGCTCCGCTGGGAGTCACGTGTCGTGAGTCACGCGGCATGCAGAGTGAGAACGCTTTTCCCGACAGATGCCCACAGCACACCAGGAGTGAGGAAAAATCCACTCTGAGATAATCATCATTTTGTAACCTCAGCTTACACATGTGAAGAATTGGACTTGGAAAGTACTGACCTCCCGAATAACTAGTTTTTTTTTTTTTTCCGAATAACTACTTTTAAGGTCTATGCGTCTCCATTATTCCAATGCTCCGAATTGTTTCGGAACTCTGTGGTATGAAGAGTAGAAGCTCTCCGAACTGACCCCCCCCCCCCCCCCCCGACCCAAGTGCCCTATTACCTCTGAAGCCTGAGACAGATCACAGTGCGGCCCAGCATGTCTGCTCTTATCAGTGTGCTTATGAGGAGCCAATTTTATTTGTTCGGAGCAGTTATAATTCCTATTATATAACTTAATAAAATATTAATAAACCAATTAAGATAAAAGCTCAAAGAGAAAAGTTTCTATGAAAGTTAATACTTTGGAAATATACAAAACCTTCCCCTACCTCAGTAACCAGAGTCAGAAACATTAATCACATAATTAACAAGAACTGTTAGACCCAGGATGTGCCTGCAGAACTAGCTGGTTAGGCATTCAAGCGGTTGGTTCTGGGCTGTGAGGCTGTCTCTGCCTTACATGTAAGCTCCAGGACCCCACTGCAAGTTACTTACAGCAAGATCAGACTCTCCAACTACGAAACAGTAGAAATACCATTTCAACCTAGGGTTGTTCTGTGATTCAGTAAGGTGTTTGCTCACCCGCAGTGGTAATGCAGTTGACCTTGAACATCACAGGTTCAAACTACACAGGTCCACTTCTACATGTTTTGTTTTGTTGATAAACACAGCTTACTACTGTCAATGTATTTTCTCCTTCTTATGATTTTCTTAATAACATTCTTTTCTCTAGCTTACTTTAAGAATACACTATACAATATACACAGTATATAGATATGCACACAGTATATACAGTATATACTGTATATGAAAATATACAGTAGACTGTCTACCGTGTATATATATATACCATATATATATATATATACAGTATATACTGTATGTGAAAATATACTGTAGACAGTCTACCGTAGTAGACAAAATACACGCTAATTGTTTATGTTATCAGTAGGCTTCTGGTCAACAGCAGGCTATCTGGCTATCTGTAGTTAAGTTTTTGGGGAGTCAAAAGTTATACACATATTTCTGATTGTGCAAGGGGTCAGCATCCCTAAGGCCCACGCTGTTCCAGGGTTGTTTCAATCATTCCCTGGGAAATTTTTAGAGAAATTTAAATAAGTGACTCCTTCGAAAGAGGACCTAAGGTTTGGGCTAACTTTCATATTACAGTTGCATTTTATAGCCACTCTCATTTGTCCCATGACATTCTAAACAGAAGTTTGAAAAGACCTACTTCTATCTTTGGTCTTAGTCCTAATGGCAAAATCTGTGGTGAAACCCAGCCATTAAAAATAGAGCACATGACAGAACCCAACAACAAGACTAGACCCATTCTGAAGGCCACGGACTCAAACCTGTTTGTTATCTCTTAGAGCTTGCACTGCTTTCAGAGGACTCCACACTAACTGGGATACAGTCTAAGGGAAATTATACAACATAACTATAACCTTTATGAATATTTGGTACCGTAAAGTTACCAAACCGATAACAGAGTATAAGTACTCAGGTTCACATATAAGATTCTAATAAGCACTCAGGAACTTACCTAGATTTATCCAAATTCCTCCTGGCTTGAGTATTTTCCATATTGTGTCAATATAATCAATGACATTGTGAGCTGTGTCTATGAAGAAACAGGTAGCAATGCAGTCCCAGGTATCTATTCGAGGAAAACCACATTACTACATTCATTACGTTAGGTTGCCTTTTCTTTTAATTACTTCTACAAATGTTACCTCTTACGGATTATGAATATTTCACTTAACCAGAAGAATACAGAAGCTAAACTCGTCCAGTCAACACTGAAGTTAGGGTAACCCAACAATCATTTATGAGCTGCTTTGCAGTTCATGAAAGTTTTTACTAATAATTTGATAATCAACTTGGAAACCATTTTGATAATCTATATAACTAGGTATCTTTACCAAATGTACCTGTACGAGTTTTGTTTGAAAATCTACTCAATGTCTAGCCTTCGTTTCAAATGGGTTAAGATGAAATAATTGTCATTTCAGTTTTAAACTGATTTAAGCCACTGTTAACCACCAATTCTGGCAAGTTTCAGAAAGGCCATATGCCCTTGTTGCCAAGTGAGAAACAAACGGCATAAATATACTTAAACTACTCACCCGTACCTCCGATAATCACCAGTGGAACAGGGGAACGAGGCTGTCAGTGCCCCGTGGAGGCCGTGACTGGGCACAGGGACAGAGGTTGGATTCTACAAATCTCAGCGCCGTGAAGGCACTGATCCCACCGAGGATGACCTTCATCAACTGCTCCCCCAAGCCCTGCTGCAGAACAAGGTCACCTGTACTCGCCTAAGTGATGTCTTTCATTATGTCACCCCTCTCTTGAGAACTCGCTCTCTGGCCTATCCCCAGTACCTAACATTTTCCATCTCTCTCTTTCTACCTTTGGAATACGGGTTTTCAATGTCAGAGTTCAGGGAAAAATAAATAAAAGCTTGACTATCTCATTACTCCCCTGCTCAAGTCCCTCCAGTGGCTTCCCACTTCTCTGAGTACAATCAAAGTCAGCCTCACCAAATCCTCCCCGATCTGATCTCCCACTACGCCACTGCTCATTTCACCCCAGCCAAAGTGGCCTCTTGCTTTTCCTTCAGCAGAACAAGCACGCTCCCCCGCCTAAATTCACCTGTCCTTGCCACTGCTTCTGTCTGCAACATCTCCCCCCAAATAGCTAATGGTTTGCCTCTTCACTTTGAGGTACTCTGCTCAACATTTTTTTTTTTTTGAAAGTCTGCTTAGGGAGCCTTCCCTGGTAACTCTATAAACAGCAGCCTCTCCCCAGTCACTCTGTACCCCGTTACCCTGCCTCAGTACTCCTCCTTACATTACTAAATTTGTCACTGCCCCGTCTCCCTATTGGAACAGATTCCCCGTGACCAGGGGCTTTGCGTTGTTCACTGCTCTCTTTCCCATGCCTAGAACATACCTGGGACTTAGGTGCTCCAATAATTATTTGTTGAATGAATGATCTTGCTGACCTCTAAGGATACTATTTTTCTTCTTCCTTTTACTGCCAATCCACTCTCCAACCACCCCTCTCTCCATTACCATCTCCCTTTCTCTAATGCTAGCTAAAACTTCAAGTTTTTCAAGGTGAAGTCCCAACTTGATAGCCTGATTGTAAAGGTCTTCCACAGTCTAGAACCACTCTACCTTTTCTAGCCATATCACCCATTAACCTCTCTTTCCTCTCCCAGTCAGGCTGTCCCACCATCCCTGATTACCGGATTACCTTATTCATTTATATCTTCCTACCGCTGCCTTCCCTTTTTTTTTTTTTTTTTTACGTTTTTATTTATTTGACAGAGAGAAGAAAGTGAGTGTGCACAAGCAAGGGAAACAGCAGAGGGAGAGGGAGAAGCAGGCTCTCAGCTGAATAGGGCCCAATGCGGGACTTGATCCCAGGATCATGGAAGAGTGACCCGAGTCAAAGGCAGACACTTAACTGACTGAGCCCCCCAGGCACTCCTGCCTCCCTATTCTTGAAGTCACCGCCTTCTCTCTACAAAAGTCTCCTTTCCCACTAATCCTTTACCTTTACTGTATTCATTATTCATGAACGTTTTTCACATGTTGTCTTATATTAATTGACCCAGCAGAGTCTATATTTCTTAATGGTGGGATCTTGTACTTTTTATTTCCCATCATTTCCTTATACAGGACTTTGAAAATATCCTAACTTGTCAATGAATGACCAATACTTTGACTTAGTATAAAATCAGCTCATTAAATTTAGACTAAAGAACAAAAACTTTTAAATGCTTGTTTTGGACTTACTGCATTCTGAGTAGATCTCCTGAAAATCTCCTGCTGTCATAGAAAAATTAGAACCAGGAGGAAGACTGTGGGGATCAACATCAGGGAAAAAGATGGGTCGAATCTGATCAGCTGACCTCCGGTTATTGCTAAACTGATGGATCCAGGGATAAAGCTTATACTTATTAACTTCGGAACATCTGCAAAATATGAGCACAAAATTCAGTGTTAACTAAATATTTTACCAAGAAAGTCTACTTTAAATACTAAAATATAACCTGATTGAAGATTTACTTATGTAATTCATTTATACTTAAGGTGTTACCACTATACCCCAACCAATTATCTGAAAATGCACATACAGATGTAGATGAGTAACCAATAGTGAATTAAAAGACAGGAAAAAAAATTAAAGTAAATTCAGAAATATAAATGTGTTGCTCATTCACATTTTAAAAAATGTATTTCCAAACCTCAAACTCAAGTAAAAAACAGGCCAAACTTTTCTCAAACAAGTGGTATGGGTTTTGTTTGCTACCCAACTATTCTAATTCTCTCCATTTTTAACTTCTCACCATTCCCTAACCCATACTGGACAACATATTATTTAAACAAGGCAGCTAGTTATTTTTTCCAAAGCCCCTCTTCTGGCTTTAAAAATAACAACTCTTTTCCACTGTCTTCTAAAAGAGGCCACAGAAATTCTAAGAGATGTTTCCAACTCAGTCATATGAGCATACATGGCCGTCCTATCAGAATTTGATTACAGGAAAAAGTTATGATCGCTACACTGAACTTACTCCACTAAAGAAACAAAGGGGTGAAGAAGTTTAAGGAACAATGAGAAAATACTCCAAAGTCTTGAAATTCTGCACAGGGAGCATTTCAGTTTTGTGGGATGTCCCATGATTTTCTAAAAAAGTCACTTACCCATCCCATTTCAATATTCTGTTAACTAAGAACTAATTAAAGAGTGGTAATTTGTATAAGCAACTTGATTTTAATTTAAGAAACACTTATGATACATATCATAATTAAACACTATGTATTTATCTTCAAATTCAGAATTGTTCAAAAATAGGTAAGTCAATCTGATTCTGAGAAATTACTATTTCCAGCAAAAAGTAAATTAAATACCTGTTGAGTACAAAGTTGGAAGAAAAGAGCATAAAAAAACTCCATTCATTTCCTTGACAAGCATAACCTAGCATAGCTACTTCCCAGGCCAGTCTTCCTAGTCCAGCACCAGGTACCAGAATATTTACTTTAGAAGGATCCCTGAAATGAAATAAGGCAATTATGTCCAACCCCTCAAAGGAAAAAAAAAAAAGAAAAAAAGGCAAAATCCACATTAACAACTAGAAACTTAGATATTCAGTAAGAATAAGCTCACTCAAAATTGACTTTTTAAAACTAAGAAATACTTCTAAATATAAATGAAAAATAAGGGTAGGAGGAATTATCATATGTTTAAATATCTGATGAGGGTTTTATGCCCTAATACTTTTTGGGGAAAAAAAGGAGTCGCCTTATATCTAAAGACTTATGAAGACACTCATACTCCTAGCATAGCTGTCACTTGAAAAACTATCCCAAGAAGACAAATTATCCCAAAGGGAACCCAATACACACAAAGATTGAACAAAATTATTTTATCATAAGACAGTGAAACAAAACGTTATTTCTAAACTCTATAACTAATACAGTAGTTTGTGTGATTAAATAGATGAAATATACGTAGATTTTTATGGGTTAGTTATAGCTTTAAGATCCTGTATATTTTAGCTGGCAAAAGAATTCGGAAAGAAGGTATTCTCAAGAACAAAATGAGGAATTGCCTTCTAACCGAGCATAAATAATGGCAAGTACATCACACCAAACCACAGACTCACAACCCAACTGCTCTCACTTAGTAGTATCATACTACAGAAACAAATTCTCTTCACTGTAAGATCCACCATCCATTTTCAAATTGCTAAAAAGTCTTAGCAAAGCAAGGGACTTTCTCAGAAATTCCAGCCAATCAATATAATCCTAAGGAAACCAAAATGGAATTCTTATAGAAACCAACGGCAAATGTATATAATCATCATGTCAATTAAAAAAAAAAAAACTTCACTATTATCTGTATTCTCCAAATTTAATTCATAAATCATAAACAATTTCCAAACCTTCCCATGTATAATTCTCTTTTTAATCTTTATACTATATGGCCTTTAAATTTGGTGTGTTCCAAACAGCAACAGGGCTTTTTACTAGTGGCCCATACAGAAAACCTCTGCCATTTCCCACTCTGAAATGAAGCACCAAACAGAACTAAGGGGCTTTTGAAAACCGAGTCTATAAATACAGTAACATGGGAATTTGTCCCAGGTCATCCATCTGAACTACGTGTTACTTGAATAAAAACCTTCACAAATTCTATTTAATTTTATTGTTGAATTTTATATATACAGTAAGACATAACCCAAAATTTGTTAAAAGGGACTCCTGACAAATAGGCTCATTATGATTAGGAGACATTCTTTAACACTTGACATGAGGAAACTGATGCCAACCGGCCATATAAAATGCTTTCTTCTCATTTCAGATTACAATGTTTGTGTGTGAATACTTTAATTTTTAATGGACTTACTTGATTAAATTTCTCATGAAGAGAATGGGTAACATCCTCCCATGTGGTTTAGACCTACCTGTATCATCTATCTAACAAGTATATAAAGCATATATAGAATTTTAGTATTCAAATTGCAAAAGCTACTGGCCACGCTCTATGCCACCCTTTGTAGGACCTGCCACTGTGGCACCCCGCCGGGGCCTCTCTCTCCTCTTCTACTCCCTATCAGAGTACATAGGGAGTATCTTCTCCCTAGCGAGTATCTTCTCCCTAGCTACTCTCTCTCTCTACTACTCTCCCTACCTACTTCTCCCTTCTACTCCCACCAAAACCCATACTCTCCCAGAAGTACCTCTTTTCTTTTCTCAGTTCCCATTTGCCCAATCAAAACATGCATTTTTCGCCTTAATCTAAGGCTGTGCTCCCCTTAGATTAAAAAAAAGGGGGGGCAAAGTAATGTAACAAGAGTAAATATATTTAGAAGTAAACTCGTAGAGTACTTAAATCGTTATAAAATATAACCACTAACAATGTTTGGATGGCTGATGAGCTGAGTAGAACAAGAATTTTGAAATCATGCTAACCCTAAGGCAAAGTTGTGTTAATATTGGTACTGACAAATTTTTTTTGGTCAACTTATGGAAAGTTAACTTGATGACTACCACTATCAAATTCTCCGTACCCAAACAGGCCCAGAGAACTCTCTACCCCCACCTTGTGGAGGAGAGCGCTGTATACAACTGCTATTAAAACGCTGTCATCAAGCTGAAGAAGGCAGACCGTAAGCCCTTGATTAGTAAAAGTTAACAAAGATTATGATCTATCACCTACATTATGACAAAAGGATTTCTGTGGACATACAAAAGGAGACACATTAAAACAAAAGCCACAGAATTGAAAAAAAAAAAAAGAAAAACTCAAGTAATGAATGAGCAAGATGGAGAGAATTTTTCCCTATGTTTTTGTTCTTGGACTTTTTTCATGGTCATTTTTGAGGGACAGTAACAGCATAATGGAAAATCCCTCTAATTATAGTGTGTATAAAACTAAAGCATTTAAATAGGCAGTTTCTTCTATGACTGCATGTTAACTCTAGGGCATTTCTATGAAGGTATTTCTGGTGGAAAATAAGGGAAATAAAGTCTACAGATAGACCTTTAGTGTGATGGACTGTACATGTGGCTAAACCTTAGAAAACCAGGAATGGAGGCATATAATATGGGGCTCAATGCTGCCACTAGAGATTCTTAGCAAAAATAAGTAAGCAAAAAGTTTACCTAGTTATTAAGGTCCAAATATGGAGAAGCAGTGTATCTACTACAAATGTGACATCCCTGATAACAGCAGGAACAATTTCGACAGTTTACTCCAGACAAGCAAGAAGGAAGAGAGTACACCTATACAGACAAAATGTGGAGCTCCTGTGTATCTAGAGAATGTGGGACAGGCTGGTATCACCGTTCTGTGCTCCAAAGATTACCAGCAGGAAATGTTCCTGAGAGAGGCTTCTTTTATTAGACATGGAATGGTTTTTGCACTGCAGATGGAGATTAGCAAGTTCCAACACACAAAATACTCTCTCTTGAGTCCACATGTTGATGCTTAGCTGACCCCGGGCAGTTTGGCGTGTGCACACTTTCAAGCCCTCCCAGTGTTCAGTTCTATCCAAATCCCAGCAGTTCTCTGTTCAACAACAGGAAAAGCCACTCACCACTTATGGCCACTGAACACGTAAAATGTGACTAGTCTAATGTGATATGATATGAGGGCAAAACAGATGACAGATTTCAGTATAAAAAGGGAATGTAAAATACCTTCTTAATAATGTCACATACTGATTTTATACTGAAATAGTATTTCAAATACACTGAGTTATTAAAGTATATTATTAATTTCACCTGTGACTGAGCAAATTTAAAATAACATATATGGCTTGCATTATATTTCTGTCGACCAGCACTGATCCACACAGGGAAACAGTAAAAACACAATTCTGAGCAAAAGTCAATTGTGAAATGACACCACAACCATTCTATTAATCTTTACACTATAAAAAACAATAAAATGTTTTGTTTAAAGGTATATAAACATGTAGTTATTATAGGAAGGTAAAGTTAGAGAAACAACTTCGTATTAGTTGTTATCTCTGGAAAAAGAGAATATACTCAGCGTGTTTTACAGGGCACGGTTTAAACTGTATCTGTAATTTTTCTTTTAAAAAATTTATCAAAAACAACCTCACACAAACAAAACCAAACACTGAATGAAGTAAGTATGGCAAAATTTCAAGGATTAACAGAGCTAGGTATTGAAACATTTTTTATTCAAAGTAGTGAATGGAGGGGGTTGCCTGGGTAGCTCAGTCTGTTAAGTGTCTGCCTTTGGCTCAGATTTTGATCCCCCAGGATGGAGCCTGGGATGGAGCCCTACATCGGGCTTCCTGCTCAAACAGGAGCCAGCTTCTCCCTCTCCCTCTGCCTCTCCATCCTGCTCATGCTCTCTTTCAAATAAATAAATAAAAATTCTCCTTAAAAAGGTAGAAAATGGGTTAGAAATACCATTAGTGCCTAGTCCCTTCAAAAATATCCCAGTTTACCTCTTAATTAACTCTCAACAAAGCACCCCCATTATCAAACAACTTCTCACCAATTCCTTAATCTTTAGACTCCTGTACACCCACAGAAACTCAGTTTAATTACCACCTTATCTATGATGTTTCCCCAAATATCCCAGGCAAAGCTTGGACTCACTTCTCAATAATTTCAGCACGTCATACCTCTGCTATAGTTTACATACCAAGTTTTTCTATGACTCACAGGCTAGAGACCTATTTTTGTAAATAAGGCTTTACTAGAATATATTCATGCACATACACAAATTGTCTATGGCTGTGTCCCACAACAACAGAGGTTGTACCCAGAGACTACTCTGCCTGAACAGCCAAAATATTTGCTGGCTGGCCCTTTAAGAAAAAGTTGGCTATCCCTGATTTAATGCATCTTGAACATCTTTCCTATTTGTACACAGAGCTTCCTCACCTGTTTTATAACTGAATCAATAATCCACTACATGACTATACCATATAGTCTCCAAATCCTCTAATTAAGGACATTTAGATTTTTTCCCAATCTTTTATTATAATGTTAAAATCTTTGGCATATATGATCTTCCAAATGCAGGAATGATAGAAAGCTTCTGCAAAATGAATTCCAAGAGTCAAAAGATATGCATTTAAATTTTGTCAGCTATTACCAAGTTGCCTTCTAAAAATTTTACTGATTTATTTTTCCTTCAGCAAGCTATGTTTCCTCATACCTTTAGTTAAGTTATATAACTTTTAAACTTTGCAATGTAAGAGGTGAAAAATGGCATCTTAGTGTGGTTTTCACATTTACATATTCTTATGAGATTGAGGATCTGGTATTTCTTTTTCTGTGAACTGTCTAGTTACACTATTTTTCCACTGAGTTATTACTCTAGATTTATAAGCACTTGAAATCCTGAACTTTAAGAGCTTAAGACTTTGTTTGAAAGATCTGAAATAAATATTTGTTTTGGGCTAAGAGGGCTTTCAGGATAAGAGATAAATCTAAATTTTCAGTCTCTATTCCTGCATTACTTTAGTCTACATTTCCTCCATTTTCTCTTTTTAAATGGTCTCTTTTAGCTAAGAGAATCCTTTCATAAATTACAATTTATATTCTTTAATGTAGGTAGACAAAAAATGCTTCTTTAAAGCTTACCATATAGTTTCCTAATGTCCAACTATATGAAAGAACTATATTCAACTGGCCAACCATATTTCTGTTTCATTTTGGAGTGAAATGCAAAGACACAATCGATTTTTCTCCTACACACAAAGTATCACTTCATTTTCTTCTGAAGTGGGGTGGGTTAATGAAATTACCATATAAAAATATAGTCCCAACAGTTTTCAGGATTCACAAGAGAATATGGTTCTACATGGCTGTGATTTCATTTCGGGTGGGACTCAAGCTTAAGAATCTCCTTCCTTAGCAAACTATAAACTTTATAGCACAAAATTTTAAAATTCAAATGATAACATGATTAGTCACCTGAAAAAGTGAAACTCTCAATGCATACTGTTCAGGCCATCAAATGAAAAGCTAGTGTGCGTATGTTCATATTTGAGAAAAAGGTTTAAACTTTGAGCTCATACTTCAAGAAAAATTATACTGCTAATTTCAATGAACTGCTCACTAAAGTATAGTCCTAATCTATTTAAAACCAAAACAGACCAGAGGCTAATAACTAGCCTGGCCTGGTAGTAACTACCAAAATGGTTGTCATTCAGCACAATTAAAATAGCATTTCCTTAATTAGCCAGTAGACTGCAATGCAGATGTCAATCTGTGGCTTCAAAGCCATTTGTGCTTGCAAACTCAGGCACTTAAAACTCTAAGTAGGGGCGCATGGGTGTGGGTGGCCCAGTCTGTAGATCTTCCAATTCTCTATCTCCGTGTCATGAGTTCAAGCCCCACACTGGGCGTGGAGCCTATTTAAGAAAACTAAAAAGCAGAATAAAGTAAAACTCTAAAAAGAGACAAATTGGACCAACTAATAAGACAAGTGTGTTTTCACAGGAAAAAATACTTTAATGCTCAACAGGTATAGCTACTTCTACACATATTTAAGGATTCTTTCTTTTATAGACAGCTCAGTTAGAAAAGGCGTCACTGAAATTTCAAAATGAAAAAAACAAAAAACAAAAAACATACAAGCTGACATAAATGTGGATCAAAACCAGCCAAGTGTAAAGACATCAAATTCCCATATGCTTTACTGTGGCATAAACAGGATCCTGGAAACTTAACTAAGACTCAAAGTTGACCAGGATTTTCCTAAAAATCAATTTGGATGCTGAAGGGCTATTAACTAATGTCCCTTTTTCAGGACTAGAGGTTTACTTCTTTATGGCAAAATTATTTAACACGGACACGAACTTTACTGTTTCATTAGTTTTATTTTTTTTTAAGTTTTTTGATAGCTCATCCTATCAACTATAAGGAAACCAGTATAAACTTAAAAAGCAAAACAAATGACATAGGAAGAGATAATGAAATTTTTCCATTGTGTCCAAGAATAGCACACACAAAAAACAGTTTGACAGATATCTTGGCACGCTTCATTTAAAGTTTATCTGCCTGTCTACCCTTATAATATGGATTATTTTCACGGAAGGGAAATGGGTAACCGAGTAACAGTTTTAGGAAAGCAACTTTAAATCTTGTGAAGTTTTAAAAATTTGCAACACTGTGGGGGTACCTGGGTGGCTCAGTGGGTTAAGCCTCTGCCTTTGGCTCAGGTCATGATCTCAGGGTCCTGGGATCGAGCCCCACATCGGGCTCTCTACTCTGCAGGGAGCCTGCTTCCTCCTCTCTCTCCGCCTGCCTCTCTGCCTACTTGTGATCTCTCTCTCTCTCTCTCTGTCAAATAAATAAATAAAATCTTAAAAAAATATTTAAAATTTTCAACACTGTGATGTGCTTTACCTAATCAAAAAAATTAATTTTGTTTTAATTTTAAAATAACCTAGGGGCACCTAGGTGGCTCAGTCGATTAAACATCTGCCTTCAGCTCAGGTCATGATCCCAAGGTCTTGGGATTAACTCCCACATGGGGCTCCTTGCTTGGCAAGGAGCCCGCTTCTCCCTCTCCCTCTGCCACATCACCCGTTTGTGCTCGCTCTCTTGTCAAATAAATAAAGATTTTTTCAAAAAAATTAAGTAAAATAAAATGACCTATTAAATTCATTAAGAGTTAATTCTTTCTTCACCAGTCCACATTCTATCTGACAATAACAATAATAATAAAATAGTAGCTAGATAACAGTAAAACAATACTCTGTGTAAGTTCACTAAGTACTTTTAACACAATAGCATGCATGGCCTTTGGTACAGCTGACATTGTTATGCTATTTGGACAGCATGGTAATATACATGATTCAATGATCACGATTCAATGCAGAGGAACAAAGTCATGTTTGAAGACGGTAAAAATAAAGCTAACATAAGCATTTGGCATTCAGCCCTCCAAATATATGCAAACTTTTGTACATTCCAATTACAATGTCTTACTTTATAACCTACTTCTCAAAAACAGAAATATTTTGAATTTTGAGAAAGACCTGGACTTTATGTTTACAGAAGCTATTCAACTATTATCTATTATTTTTAGAGCACAGCACTGAATATATACATTGACAGAGGGTACCAACTAGAAATTTTAAGACTGTAACATCCTACAATATAATAACATATCCCACCATATATCAACATTTATAAAAGTTCATAATAATTATATCATAATTCTAACAGTTGTAGAATATTTAATGTAGGACTACTGATAAAAAGACTAACCTGTAGCATTCATTAAAGCAAACACAGGAGCCTTTAAAAACTGTGTCATTTTAGCTATTCACTCCAACTAAGGCCTACAGTTTTCAAAAGAAGCATTATTGAGGAAGGCCTCATATCCTAAAGAAAAATTAAAAGCGTATTTTAACATTTCCACCTCAATATCCCATCGTTAAAAAGACAAAGATGTCTCCCAACAAAGAAAAGTCCCGACCAGATGGTTTTAGAGGTAAATTCTATTAACTATTTAATGATGAATGAACACCAAGTCTTCTCAAACTCCCAAAAAATTAAAGAACACTTCCTATAATTCATTCTATGAGGCCAACATTATCCTAAAATCAGATAACATCTCAGGAAAAGAAAATTCACAAGAATTTTCACAAAAAAAGAGAACAGGTTAATAATACCCTTTATACAGGTGTAAAAATCCTGGACAAAATATTAGCAGACACATTAAAAGGATTATTCACCATGACTGAAAGGAATTTATGCAAGGAATGCAAGGGTGGTTCAACAAAAGAAAGTCAATCAATGTAATATATCACATTAATCGAACAAAGGAAAGAAACATGATCATTTCACTTGACACAGAAAAGACATTTTCTTTTCTTGATAAAAATGTTCATGAAACTAGAAACAGGGAAAATTCTTTTTTTTTTTTTAAGATTTTTATTTATTTGACAGAGAGAGACACAGTGAGAAAAGAAACACAAGCAAGGGGATTGGGAGAGGAAGGAGCAGGCTTCCCACTGAGCAGGGAGCATGATATGCTGGGCTGGATCCCAGGACCCTGTGATCATGACCTGAGCTGAAGGCAGATGCTTAATGACTGAGCCACCCAGGCGCCCCAAATTCCTTAATATGATAAGGGGTATTTAAGAAAAACTTACAGCTAACGTCACACTCAACGGTGAAAAACGAAAGTTTTCCCTCGAAGATCCAGAACATGATAAGGATGCCCCCTTTCACCACTGGTATTTAACACTGTATTACAAGTTCTGGCCAGACATATTGAAGGGGAAAAGAAGAGGTAAACCATCTCAATCCCAGATGCTATGAATCTGTATGTAGAAAACTGCCAAGAATTCACAAGAAAGCCCCTCCAGCTAATAAATTAAGCAAAGCAGCAGGGTTACACAATCAAGACATTAAAAAATGTGTTTCTATACAACAGCAATGAATAATCCAAAAGGAAATTAGGAAAACAATTCCGTTTACAGTAACATCTAAAAGAACTAAATACCTTAGGAATAAATCTGACCAAGGTCAAGAAAGACTTGTACACCGAAAACTACAAAACAGTGGTGAAAGAAATTAAAGATCTAAATAGACATTCTGTGTTCATGGACAGGAAGATTTAACATTGTTAAGATCTCAATACTATCCAAACCAAGCTAACATAATGCCTAATAAAACTGCAATAGCCTTTTCACAAAAATGAAAAAGTTCATTCTGAAATTCATATGGAATTGCAAGGGGCCCCAAATAGCCAAAACTATCTTGAAAAAGAATAAACTGAAGGACTAACGCTTCTTGACTTCAAACCTTACAAAGCTACTAAAATTAAAATACTATGGAATTGCTGTAAGGGGCAACATACAGACCAATAGAACAAAGAGCCCAGAAATAAACCCTCACATGTACAGGCAATTGATTTTCAACAATAGTACCAAGACTATTCAATAGGGAAAGACCAGTCTAAAAAATGGTGCTGGGAAAACCAATTATCTCCATGTAAAAAAATATATCACATACAAAATGAGCTCAAAATGGATCAAAGATACAAACTTAAGAATTAAAACTATAAAACTATTAGAAGAAAGTACTAGGGAAAATCTTCATGACACCAAATTTGAAAAACACTAGTTTGAAAAATACTAGCACCAGAAGAAAAAAATAGATTAATTGGGCTTCATCAAAATTATACAATTTTATACATCAAGAGAGTGAAAAGACAACCTACATAACTGGAGAAAATATTTGCAAATCACATTTCCAATAAAGAATCAATACATACAAAAAAAAAGGGTCAAAGATCAAAAAGACCACACAATTTCATCTCTGACAAATCATCTTCAATCCAAATATAATAAAGATGACAAAAAGCATGAAGAAAAGAGTCAGTGTTATAAGAAATTAGGAAACCCAAGCATACTATAGCTTCACTGATAAAACTGGGAATCATAAAATTTGTTAACAAGTCTGTGGACACTAATAATATAAATTAAAAGCTTCTTAAATGAGTACTATATATCTTAAGCATTTCTAATAGCTGAAGTATTTGAAATGTGCCTAGCTTTGAAGCCTATGAATAAACTTCTGTCCAGAAAAACATGTCATTAGAAACTTCCTAAATTTTACCTTTTTTTAAAAAGTCAGTGAATTATTATTACCACATTACTTCTGAATCTGGTACATCAAATATTTGGACATGTAGAAACAAGCAATGGAAGCACCGGTTTTTCGTTTGTTGTTGTGTGTTTTTGTTTTTTTTTTGAGTGATAACGTGGCTGGAAAAATAATTTCACCTGAGCTCTAAATGTCACTCATTACCTGAGTTATTTCTGGGTCTCAGACTCAGGACACTATAAATCAGATTGAAGAATTATTGTTTAGAATTGATCATCAGTGAGAGGCCCCTGGATGGCTCAGTCAGTTAAGCATCTGCCTTCAGCTCAGGTCATGATCCCAGGGTCCTGGGATTGAGCCCCATGTTGGGCTCCCTGCTCACCAAGCAACCGCCTTCTCCCTCTCCTGCTTCCCCTGCTTGTGCTCTCTCTCTCTCTCTCTCTGTCAAATAAATAAAATCTTAAAAAAGCAAGAAAGAAAATCAGTGAAGTGTCACAATTGTCATCAACGATGGAATGAAAATAATGAAAGTTTTAGGTGACACAGGAATCGCACGTCTATAATGAATCTATTATCCCATCGACTGTGTGTTCAGCAGGTTACTATAGCAGCGCATGTCAAAAATGTACTGGCCACAAGTTAAAAAACCAGTGGGTGATTTTCATGGCACCCAGCTACAGATAATCTACATGGCATTCCCATGCAGAGGTCCAAACCAGGTGGATTAGCAGCCATTACCTGTTAAAGGCCAGCTAAAAGATACAAAAGTCCAAATCCTATACTTTACAGATGATAATTCCAATACACCAAGGGTTTCCTGTGGACACAGCAGTTCATTTACTGCTGAAGAAATAACTATATTTTCATGCCTGAGAGTCTGTTTCTTAACATTGCAAAGATCTTTCTATTACTCTACCACAGGAAAGATACTAAAATCAATGTACAAGAAGTAAATGGTGAGATGCAGAGGAAAACTTAGGAACTACTTCATTTTCTAGAAAGCAACAATTGTTACATTGCCATATTTCTAGATGAAAGGTCTATAGACTATTTTTTCTTAAGTGATTGAAGCAACTAATATATGTAAACATTAAAAATTAAAAACACAAGTTTCACTTACCCCTCCAAGCTCACAGCTTGCAAAAGATTCGAATGCCTTTGTCCTAGTTGTCATTATTATTTACTTCAATTTCTGTATTCTTTTACATACATCATCTGGCATTCAACAAAAAATGAGACATGCCAACCAGAACAAAAATGTAACCCACAGATATGAAAGGAAACCATCATCAGAACTGACCCACAAAGAGCACATATGGTGGAATTATCAGACAGGGATTTGAAACTAACCATAAAAAATACATTAAAGCATCAAGGAGAAAAGGTCGATCACACGCACAAATAGGAAATATGAGCACAGAGAGAACACACGCAGAAATGTATGTGTATATGGAAGCCCTAGACATTTTTTTTTTTTTTTAATTTGGCAGCAGAGTTAAGTCTTTCAATGAGTTTATCAATACACTGGGATAATAAACAATCAGTAAAATTCAAGTAAGGTCAATAGAAATGATCCAAACTAAAATATAAAGAGTTAATGAGAAAAGAGTCATCTGACAGGTACCTGAGACACATTGTCAAGCAGTTTCATATATAAGCAACTCAAGTCCCAGAAGAGAAAAAAAAAAATAAGAGCAAACAATCTCTGATTTGGTGATACTTACCTACCCAAACCTTCCAAAGTAAAACAAACATCAAACAGAATAAACTCAAAGAAAAACACATCCAGGCACCTCATAGTTAAACTGCTGACAGAGGTCAGGGGTGGGGTAAGGAGAATGGAAGATCACTACTAATGGGTACGGGATTTATTCTGGGCTCATGCAAATATCTTCAAACTCTGTAGAGATGATGGATACACAATACTGTGCATCTACTAAATACCATCAAATTGTTTACTTTAAAACCATTGCTTTTGCTCTATGCATTTTACCTCAACTTTATTTATGTATTTTTTAAAGATTTTATTTATTTGTCAGAGAAAGAGAGAGAGAGCGCGTGCACGCAAGTGAGCTTGTACAAGCAGGAGGAGTGGCAGGGAGAGTGAGAAGCTCCCTGCTTGGCAGGGAGCCCAATGCAGGATTCACTTCCAGGACCCTGGATCATGACCTGAGCTGAAGGCAGATGATTGAACCACCCAGGCACTCCTCACCTCAATATTTTTAAATGAGGGGGAAAACATGAACATGTATGTAGTTCTCAAAACACAGTATAAAATGGCCCTTAAACATATGAAGATATTCAATTTCATTCATAATAAGAAATGCAAATGAGAAGTAGGCCAAGATATGTTTCTCCACCCATTAGATTGGCAAAAGTTCAAAAACTTGGTAGTATGATATCTGGCAAAGCTGTGAGTAAACAGGCACTTTCATAAATAGCTGGCAAGAAGGCAGAACAGTACAACCCTTACAGGCATGTGTGGCAATAACTGGCAGAGACCTGAAAGTGGCCCCCACCTACCGGTGTCCACGCCTTTTTATAATCCCCTCCCTTTAGTGTGCACAGGGATCTATGACTTGCTTCTAACCAACAGCCACCCTTTTGATGACTCCACATTATAGAAGACTCCCCTGAAAGCCTGCTTGCTCTAAGACTCTCCTTGCCTGCTTGATGAAGTGACCATTTTGGGAAAGCTCACAAGATGAGGAATGGCAATTGGGCTCTAGGAGCTGAGGCAGGTTTCCAAGGCAGTTAAAACAAAGCCAGAGCCCTCAGTCCTACACACACACAATGAAGTCAAGTCTGCAAACAACATGAGTGAGCTTGGAGACAGGTATTTCCACAGCCAAGCCTCCAGATGAGAACACAGCCCAGGAGACATCTGGATTGCAACCCTGTAAAATCCTATGCAGAGGATGCAATTATGTTATGCCCAGACTTCTGACCAAAGAAAGTGAAATAATAAATGTATGCTGTTTTAAGCAGTTAAGTTTGTGGTAATCTGTTGCACACAAAAGGTGACTAACATACCACACTACATATGCATTTACCTTTTAGACTCAGCAATCCCATGTCTAAGAATTTATACTATAGATACACTTCCAACAGTACAAAAATACCCATACATATGGTTATTAACTGTAACATAATTTATAACATAATTAATATATAAGATACTGCCAACTACTTAAATAACCACATACAGAAGACTGGTTGAAGTACTTCACAGCTGTAAAAAAGGCTGAGGAACATCTCCATGAACTGCTATATAGCTATTTCTAAGACACACTGCTAAGTGAAAAAAGCAGAGTGCAACATAAAATACACAGAATACTACTGCATATTGTGCATGAAACAAGAGGTAACTAAGAAGAAAGCACCTGTATCTGCTTACATAAGAAACAAAAAATAGGGGTGCCTGGGTGGCTCAGTGGGTTAGGCTCGGGTCGTGATCCCACGATCCTGGGATCGAGCCCCGCATCGGGCTCTCTGCTCAGCATGGAGCCTGCTACCTCCTCTCTCTCTCTGCCTGCCTCTCTGACTACTTGTAATCTCTATCTGTCAAATAAATAAATTTTTTAAGTATCTTTAAAAAAAAGAAACAAAAAATAAAAACAAGAAGGATAAACAAGAAATTAATGATACTGATTACTTACACGGGATGTGGTATTGAGAATACGGTGTTGAGATGGCTACTAAAGGAACAGGGAAGGGAATACCACTTTTTCTGGATATCACAAGTTGATAACTGATAGCACACAAATCAAAAAGTAAATTTAAATGAACAAGGATGGGGAGTGGGGGCAAGACAGAACCCTAAAAATGGGAAGCAAATAGAAAAATAAACCTCGATATACTGATTTTCAAATAAAAAAACACAACCACACTAAGGATAGGGGGTTGAAGCAAAGCTTATGTCAGTAACTTGTGAAGAATATTTTTGCGAATACTCTTCACTTAGGGGAAAAATAATTGGTAGCAAATCCTAAAGATCTGCTGGCAGTTTGTTTCTCAGAGTAGTATGGAGGCAGCAATTCTGAAACCATTATGTGAGTACTACAGGACTGAATGAATGAGTGAATGTACTGATGTTGTCCCAAGCCAGGCTCTCATTGTGGGAAAAGGCAGACAGATGTAAAGAACAGGGGAAGCCAAGAAGGAAACCTTTGGGGTTGGACTGGAACTGAAGGAATCAGTACGAATGAATGCTTTCCAGTGTGTGTCTATGTATGTGTTCTCTGCCTACTGAAAGGCTCAAAAGCTGTGACACCTTAGTAACAACGAACATGTCTAGTGCCAGATCTTGGTTCCTACATACAATTCCACATTAAAGGAAACAGGTTCTTGGAAAAATATCCAATTCCAGAACTAAAGTAGGGAAGATACATGATGGGACTGAAATACCTTATTGTGCCAGAAAATAAGGACGCGCTCAAAAAGAATTGGGCCACGTGACAGGACACAGGGGCCAACTTGAAGGGATTCCCACTTGCTAAATCTGAGGCAGCAATGACAACAAACAAACAAAAGTAAAGGATCATAACCCACTGAATAAAACAGAAACCATTTGTCTTTTCAGATAATAGTTTATAGATACAATAGAATGCTGACTGATAATTATAAATTTAGAAAAGCACCATTCCATAATCAGCACAGGACAGACCAGCTCATGCAAGAATCATCAATGGCTGACAACTCTAAGGCAGACACTATATGACTTTCAATGGGATATCCTGAGAAGAACGATCAATTACATATCAATTATGTATTATTTTGAAAAGGGGCATATAATCCAGATCCAATCATAAAGAAACATCAGATAGGGGCACCTGCGTGGCTCAGTCGGTTGAGCCTCTGCCTTCAGCTCAGGTCATGATCTCAGGGTTCTGGGATCGAGCCCCGCATCGGGCTCTCTGCTCAGTGGGGCCCTGCTTCCCCCTCTCTCTCTGTCTGCCTCTTTGCCTACTTGTGATCTCTCTCTGTCAAATAAATAAATAAAATCTTAAAAAAGAAAGAAAGAAAGAAAGAAACATCAATAATCTTAAACTGATGAATATTCCATAAAATGACTGCCTTATCTTCTTCAAAAACCCCATCATGGTCAAAGAAAGGCTAAGGAACTGTTCCAGATTAAAGACTAAGATGTTATAATGAAATGTAATATAATATCCAGGGCTGAATTCTAGACCGGACAGAAGAGTGTTATAAAGAACATCTTCAGGATAATTTTATAAAACTTGAATACAGACTGTAGATCAGAAAACAGTATTCTCAGTTAAATTTTCTCAATCTGATAAATACACTGTTTTTATGTAAGAAAATATCCTTGCTCTTAAGAAATGAATTCTGAAGTATTAAAAGGTAAAAAAAATATATATATATATATATATATATATATACACACAAACTGATCTTTCAAATGGCTTAAGTAATAAGTGTGCATACATGTCGTTTTAGACATAATCATAAAACAGGGGAAGGAGGGAGGGAAGGAGGAAGAAATAATAAAATGTAAAACGTTAAGAATTGGTGATTAGGTAGAGTATATGAGCACTATAAAATGCAACTTAACTTGAAGTTATTTTGAAGTTGTTGAGATTCTCAAAATAACACATATTGTGGTATTTTCAAAGATACAGTAATTACACTTGCTGCTAGATCTTATTTAATGCGATACAGGATACAAAGCATGTTCCGGCATAAATGTGCTTTTTAATATTTTGATAACTAATCTTCAAAATTGGTTTCTTTGCAATCTTATGCATTTTATTTGATTTCTTTATAAATGCTATTCTGAAAAGTGGACTGCTGAGGCTTTTCATGGCACAAAAAAGAAACTCTGCTCTAAGCTACAGATCCCTTATCGACTTACAAGTTTGTCATAATGAGGAAAATGCAAAGTCTGCAGCTTCTTGCATTGCCATTGGCAAATTATAAAAGAAAACATCATTGATAATGGACACTCAATCTAACCTTATTAATTTCCAGATGGAGTGATTTCCCTTCAGTGCTAAATCGAGTATTCAAAATATTGACTACAACCTCACACAAAGCATCTACGAACACAGACAACACCACACACCCTTATGTGGAAAAATACAGGCATGCAGCAACTATAAACATGAATCAGGACTGTGGAATTTCTTACAGAGAAACTGAGTGCTTACGTATCTTTAAAAATTGGTTAAAAATAAGATACTATTTACCATCTTTCTTTCGGAAAATTTTTTAAAATTTCTTTAATGATTGGTTGGTAGCAGGCGTCCCTCTCTGCTTTCCCGGTTTCACTCCAGTCTCTCACAAACTGTTTCAGTGTAGATTTTAGTTTATCCATGTCAAATGTAGATGCTGGCATAATCTTTCCATTCCCCTGTTTAAAAAAACAGAAATCAATTAGCTTCTGACCAAGGAAATCAGTCTTGAATATGATCAAACAGACATGCTACTATAGGGCTATATGGATGGTTTAGTGGATACATCACTAGCCTCTCACCTCAACCAGGGTTCAAGTGCAGCTTGAGATCCTACACGAAAAGAGTTTGGGGGTCTCACTTCTACCCTCAATAGATTTAAGGTCCATTAATCATGAAACCACCATATAACTAAGCAGTCTTTACTCAGGGAGGACCAGAACTGAGCTGCTATGGAGACGGAACATCTTTTCTCTCTAAGAGAGGGAAGGAAGTCCCTCCAGGTCATTGACGGGGCAGCATGGAGAGGCTCACACAGGAGTGACCCAACTGTATCCATCCTGTGGATACAAAAAAAGGACTTCAGTCTTTATTACTGCCAGTCCCTTGAGATTTATAAGTGAAAATAACTTCTTAAAGTAAAAGATAAGTATCGATACAAGATACTGAAAATGAATTTAAGCAAAGGAAATTTTACACAGCTAAAGAGTTGGTTGTAAAAGTTAAAGTCACTAACTCTATATGCTAGAACAGTTAGAACACAATGTGAATCAAACAGCAATATGCCAGCAATTACCTTACTATTTCTAGGGGGAAAAAAAAATCTGTGAACAAATCCAGTTTCTGGCATACTATTCTAAAAAGTCTAATCAAATACTTGAACATGTAAGTGAAAACATTCTCTGAGTAGAGCAAATGGCCCATGCAAAATATAAAATGAAATCCAGAAAGATAAAGACCTCAAAATGCAGAGATTAAACCCTAAAATAAAAATAGAACAAACTTTCACATACATCTTCTCCATATTCTTTATTTTCAAACATATGTATGCAATCATTCACAATGGTCAGTAGTATTTCTTGATTATGATCAATGCATTTCCGAATCTTGTCCAAGTGAAGAAGAAACTGAGGAAGTAGTTTCTGTTGATTATCTGGAAGTGATCGAAATTGTCTTTCTGTTCGGTTCACTCGCTCATGCATACTGGTGCTAAAACATAAAAGGTGTTTTTTAAATTGGCAAAAGAATTCTCATGAGGGCCAATCTTATTTTAAGGTTGTCTTTCTGTACAATTGTTCCTTTATAATGTCGGGATACTGCCTTGTGATTTACAATCTTTTGGTTTCTTAAATGATATCAACTTAGGAAGTTTTATGTTTTTACCTTATTACAAATTCTCTAAGCAACCAAACAAAAGACAGTTTATAAGAAAGTAAACATTTGCACCACTTAGAAGGGAAAAAGAAAGCATAAAGAGGATTAATGTACAATTAGTTTATTTTTATGATTTTCATTTCCAAACTTAAAATTTTCAGCAAAATAGATGAATACTTTAAATTTCTCCATCAAACAGCAGAACACTGCTCTGAAATTACTTTAGAATATACAAAATGTGTTTTGAAATTAAGAACCAACCAAGATGAATTTTTTTAAAAACACAAAGGATCTTATGTACTACAAAAGTAGTAAACAGAGGAAAAATTGAAATTCTATAGCATTTTACATGATAGTATTCACAATATGCATTCCAGAAGTTTCCAAGTAACTCTAAAGGTCACTTTGGAGATAACCAATTTACAAAACCTGAAAACAGGGGCACCTGGGTGGCTCAATGGGTTAAAGCCTCTGCCTCCGGCTCAGGTCATGATCCCAGGACCCTGGGATCAGAGAACCCCGCATCCAGGCATCAGCATCGCACAGGGCTCTCTGCTCAGCAGGGAGCCTGCTTCCCTTCCTCTCTCTCTGCCTACTTGTGATCTCTGCCTGTCAAATAAATAAATTTTAAAAATCTTAAAAAAACAAAAAACAACCTGAAAACAAACAAAAAACCCCACCATTTTAAAAAGCTGATTATTATATTTGTAATGAATGCCATTTTACATCAATCAGATGGGCAAAATCTAAAAGCTTGACTATAGGAAATATTCCAAAAATATTGAGTAACTTGAATATATATACATACTGATTGATGAGAAGTGCAATAAATTAGTACAACCACTTTGGAACATAATTTAGCATTACCCCAGTAAAGCTTAGTATGCACATTCCCTAGCAATTACAGTCCTAGACACATACTCAAGAAACTCTTGCAAATGGGCACCATGAAACATGAACTATCTTCTTATTAGCACAGTTATATATAACAAACAAGAAATCTGCAAACAACCTAGTGGTTCATCACCAGTAAAATGAATGAAGTGCAGTACAATGGAATGCTATTAAATTAATCAACTACAACTATACACAATATGGAGAAAACTCATGAATGTAAATATTTGTTGGAAAAAGCAAGTTGAAGAAAAACACACAATGTACAATTCTATCTTATATAAAAATAATATTACAGGGACTGAACACACATAAAAAATAACTACAAAGAAAGCAAGGAAATGAAAATGAAAGAAAGTGATGTTCTTTCAGGGGAAAGGATTTTTTTGCATACCAGGTGTGGGGTGCATGGGTATTCACTGCATCATTCTTTGCATTTTATATATACAAACAAATAAGTAAGTGTTTGTGTTTCTTCTCAACGTTTTTTGGCATTTACTCCATACTATTTCATTTGGTTGTCCGAATCTTTCTATTCACCCAAGTAACTGTCTCACTTTTATGCCAAATTACTCTCTAATTTCTGGATAATAATTAAGAAGCTGTGAAGAAGGGGGTGCCTGGGTGGCTCAGAGGGTTAAGCCTCTGCCTTTAGCACAGGTTATGATCTCAGGGTCCTGGGATCGAGCCCCACATAGGGCTCTCTGCTCAGTGAGAACCTGCTTCCTCCTCTCTCTCTGCTTGCCTCTCTGCCTACTTGTGATCTCTGTCTGTCAAATAAATAAATAAAATCTTTAAAAAAAAAAAAAGAAGAAGAAGAAGCTGTGAAGAAGCTCTTGAGTGAAGCAATAACCTGACCAGGTTTTTAGAAGCTTGTGTGTGGTGGCTGTGGTGCTCGGGACAAGGAGGGAATGGCAGGGTAATGGGAAAAGATTACGTTGCCAGCGGCTCCGTCGATGTTTGCTTTTGGCCCCCCAAAGAGACAGTGTAATAGTGAGCTGTGGAGTCCAACTGGGTTGAAATCCAGGCTATGCCACCTATTGCTGTGCAGCCCTTGGGAAGTTACTTCCTTTCTCTGTGTCCCAACTGTCTCACATAAAAAACAAGGTAATACATAACAAAACTGATGATGATTAGAGAAGCTAACATTTACTGAGATTTAATAAAAGCCAGGCCCACCACTAAGTCACTGAAAATGGATTACTCTGGAAAATAGCCATAAAACCCCACAAGGTTACGTACTATTATATTCTTCTGCCAGTCCAATGGGATGTCATTGAAAATGTAACAAAGTAATGCACACAAATCACTTAGCCCAGGGCCTAAATAACATGGTAGGTACACCTCAGTTATGTAACTAATACATTCACAATGAAAATACAAAAAATGTAGAGAATTAAAAGTACTCCAGGAAAAAAAGCTACTAATAATCCCTCTTTAAAAGGAATCACTTCTAACTTTTTGGCATTATTTCTCCTTGCTATTGTTAAAACAAAGCCATTTAAGTGCCTCTCTAGTCAAAATGTGATACAGAGAACCGCACTTCACTTGGAGATAACTAGAAACCAAGCAGCTCAGTCAGGCCCCACCTAAGACCCCTGAAATGCAATCTGCCGTTTCACAAGCTCTCCAAATGGTTCACATGCACATCAACTTTTTAGAAGCACTTGTAATTCTTCATCTTTATCAAAGAATTTGCCCAGATCAGAAAAAACTTCTCTAATGACTACAGGGCAAAGGACTGTAATGACTGTTCATTATCCCATCTATGCAACCAAAATTTACTTAGTACTTTTCCCTAGGCATCTAGATACTTTCACTTGTCTATATGATGAACTTTTCTGTGTTCCAAATCTGTCTATATTCTAGAAATACAAAAACAGTACAAATTCCCAAAGGAAGAAATACCAACTTAGAAAGGACAAGTATTGAGGTGCTTGGGTGGCTCAGTCAGTTAAGCGTCTGACTCTTCGTTTCAGTTCAGGTCATGATTTCATGGGCTGTGGGATGGAGCCCCAGAGTGGGCTCTGAGCTCAGTGGGGAGTCTGCTTCTCTCCCTTTCCCTCTTACCCTGACCCTCCCCACCCCCCCACCTCCTCTACCTCACCCACCCCTGGCTCACTCTAAAATAAATGAATCTTTTTTTTTTTAAAGGAAAAAAGGTAAGTATTTTTAAGGTTCTTGATACAAACTGATTTTCAGAAGGATCATATCAATTTACATTCCTATAAAATAGAGTAGGACACTAAAGCAACTATTTAAGGTGACCATTATGTGTTAGGCAAACAGCAGAGTCGTGAAGGGTTACAACTCAGAGCCCACCTGGTTAAACAGTCTGCCAGTACTTCATTTCTAGTATTCTTGGGCACTAGATGCCCCATAATCTTCCTCTCAGCATATCTCAAAATTCAACATATCCAAACTGAACTTAGCACATGATCACCTCCTACCCCAATAAAACCCCTGCACTTCTTCCTGTATGGCTGACATTGATGAATGGTATACCATACATCCACTCAAGTCAGAAACAAATGAGTCATCCTAAAATGCCTCTTCTCACAGACCCCACAACCACAAGCTCCAGATCCTTTTGATTCTACTTCATAAACTCTCTGCAAATCACTACCTCTCTCAGGCCCTCATTAGGTTTCTCAAAGATTCCCAAAAGGCCTGCTCCCTAGGAATGCTGTCCCCAAAGTCTACCACACCTAACGAATTCATCTAAAATACAAATCTTGTGTTTGTCCCAACTGAATCTCCAGATTTCAGCCTATGCAAATAACAATCAATAAATACTCAGTTATATACCCCCTTGGTGCCATTTTTCATTCTCCATGGGGATTACTTAACTTCCATGATTGCAGCATAGCTGAGATAAGTTATGGAATGGTCCATAGAGCCCACACATATCTGCTGTCAATTACTGGTAACAGAAGTGAGGTAACTATACAGAACAGGGCGAGTTGCAGCACATCCCCTAATCCTTGATTTTTTTTTTTTTAAGATTTTATTTATTTATTCGACAGACAGATCACAAGTAGGCAGAGAGGCAGGCAGAGAGAGAGGAGGAAGCAAGCTCCCCGCTGAGCAGAGAGCCTGATGTGGGACTCGAACCTAGGACCCTGGGATCATGACCTGAGCCGAAGGCAGCGGCGTAACCCACTGAGCCACCCAGGCGCCCCTCCTAACCCTTGATTTTTAATGGTCCACACAACTGTCCATAACATACATCCACAGTGAGTCTTCTGAAATAAATGAGGTCTTCCTGAAGCTGACACAAGAGTCCACTCTTTACACTATTTTAAATGCGGCTAACTTCACTATTCTGGAAATGCTTACACTACCAATGTAATTTAAGGCAGGGGTGGGTACACTATGTCCCCCGGCTACTAGGTCCATTTTGTAAAGACTTTTACTGGAACGTAGCCATATCCATTTGTTCACATGCTGCCTATGGTTGCTTTCACACAGGGGCAGAGTTGAATACTTGTAACAGAGACCACCTAGTCCTCTGACCTTAAGATATTCATTGCTTGGCCCTTCAAAGAATTTACCAATGCTGCTTTAAAGGAATGTTTTACAACCTTCAGACTCTCCTTGGTTCTGAACTCAATCAGCAGCAAGAGGCCATATCCTCTGGTGATTAAGGGTAGAAAATAGAGTGGCCAGCCATATTTCAAGGGTATCTCTACCTTCAGCTCTCTCTAGAAGGCTGGTCTTTTTAAGATTTTATTTATTTATTTGTCAGAGACAGAGGGAGAGAGAGCGAGTGAGCACAGGCAGACAGAGAGGCAGGCAGAGGCAGAGGGAGAAGCAGGCTCCCTGCCGAGCAAGGAGCCCGATGTGGGACTTGATCCCAGGACCCTGGGATCATGACCTGAGCTGAAGGCTGCTCCTTAACCAACTGAGCCACCCAGGCGTCCCCAGAAGGCTGGTCTTGGCAGTGACCCCCAACTCTGTCTCCTTTCATCAGGGTGGGTCTGATACTGGGTCTGAGCCAAGGACCAAGGTCATAGACCCATTTCTTTGCACCTGTTGAACTACTCTAGCACTCTAAACAGGAAAGTGTATCCTTTCGGAAGGAAAATCTGACCCAATCCACTTCAAAATTTATTAGAATATTAAAATTGTCTTACTAGTATTGCTGCTTACTAATGCAGTGAACCATCTTGAATTTCAGGCCAGACTCTACCACAATTTGGTTGTATAAGCCTGGGCAAGCTGTTCACCTTTTTATATGCCTGTTCCTGCAAAAAAACTATATCTCAATTTTTAAAATCTTAACTAACTGCTATTTCTAAAAGTAGGCTGTTTCTGACAAGATGTTTAATTTTCAACTGTAGTATCTTCTAATGTGAGTATCTTCATTCATAACAAGACTGGTATCTTAGGGATGACAACTTTTTTTTTTTTTTTTTTTTTTGCTACTTGCTACAATGCTACAATCATTTTTGCCTTAATCAAAATATGTCATCTAAGCAAAACCCGTAGGCAACACAAAATTAGAAGCCATTGGAAAAATATTAAGACATCTCTTGCCCTGTGACCTTTAAGCTAAATCCCCTATATAACGACTAAAAGGCATTTAGCAGCGAAACTAAGCTCTCCAAAATTTAGAAGTACTTGCTAAAGGTTTAGAATAGATTGTCCATCAGAACTTACTGCAGGGCTTACATGTGCCCTGTCCAATATAGCTGACACCAGCCACATGTGGCTACTGAGCACTTGAAATGTGGCTAGTAAGACTGAGGAAATGAATTTTAAATTTTATTAAATTTTGATTAACTTAAGTTTAAATTTAGCCAGATGTGATTAGTGACTACGGTATTGAACAGCACAGGTCTAGATCAGAAAATGTTGCAATGGCAACCCAGTTTGTTTTCTGCTACAAAATGCTTTCCATATCCCTAGCCCTTCCACTGAGGTTTTTTTAAAGCATATTTTTAATACTATCTTCAGTCTACTGGAAGTGTTTTTTTAATAACATTTTTTAAAGATTTTTAAAATTTATTTGACAGAGAGAGAGAGATCACAAGTTGGCAGAGAAGCAGGCAAAAAGAGAGGGAGAAGACACGACTCCCTGATGAGCAGAGAGCCTGATATGCAGCTCTCGATTCCAGGACCACCCAGGGGCTCCTATTGGAAGTGTTCCATAAAGAATACACACAAATAAAAAGGATTGTTTTTAAAAAATGAAATTATCCTCAATCTCATATTAAACTGCTAAAGGGGGATTAGAGTATAAGAAATTATACAACCATTAGAACATGCACACAAGGGCGCCTGGGTGGCTCAGTGGGTTGAGCCGCTGCCTTCGGCTCAGGTCATGATCTCAGGGTCCTGGGATCAAGTCCCGCATCGGGCTCTCTGCTCGGCAGGGAGCCTGCTTCCTTCTCTCTCTCTCTCTGCCTGCCTCTCAGTGTACTTGTGATTTCTCTCTGTCAAATAAATAAATAAAATCTTTAAAAAAAAAAAGAACATGCACACAAGCACTCTTCTCTCCACTGCCACACTTGAGCCCTACTTCCTTCCAGGTCAAAGGTCCCTATTGGCCCACACAAGGGCCCACTTGATACCTAATCTTAACTATCAATTTTAGATTAGTCTTAATATATTAGAGCCAGCACAGAAACACATCTTAACTATCTGGGTCCACTATCTTTCCCAAGCATAGTCCAGTACCCTTTTCTAGATTTTTCCACAGTAAAATGTACCAGACTTTTCTGTATCTACCTCTCCCAGCTATCTAAATCTAGTGTTAGTTGTTTCTCCTCCCTGCACGATTCTTAAGACACAATACTTGCATCAAATTCAAGTCTGTGGTTGCCTGCCTGCCTGCCTTCCTGCCTCTGTCGATACCAAATAAAGTCCCCACACTAGTTAATTCCCTTTTGGGCTCCACAGGTAATGCAGTCTAGTTCCTATGCCTGGGTTTAGCCAGTAAATTATTTCAAGATCTTTGTACTTCAAAAAACTCATGTTACAAAAATGCAATGAGATTCTAAATCACTTTAGGCTTTAATTAAGCAAGTTTCCAAATTCAAATAGTAACAAACTACTGATTTGTCACAAATTCGCAAGCTATCTGGGAAGGGCAAATGTATTTCTTTGCTACTACTTGTCTTATTTGTTAAAAATAGAGCTTCAACAACATATGCCAAGCACTGGTGACACAAAAATAAATAAGGCTCAGTCCCTGCCCTTGAAGAGGTCATAGTCATTTAAAAAAAAAAAGGTAGTTTGCACTGACTATCACAACAGGAGCCCATCTAAGGGAACAGTTTTACTTGTGCGGGTCCTATCTCATTCCAACTGCATACTCAACACATAGTCATCGGTGGGCTCAACTCTAACAGGAATAAAAGTGCTCTATTTCCCTGAAAATCTAAGTCCCTTTCAGATCCTGAGATTATAATGTTGCGACTACGCTATTTTAACATCTATCTAGAAAGAAGAAAACTAAAGTTAGGGAGTTTAAAAGTCCTACCACAGTGCCCAGCCCATAGTGAGAATTCGATACATGCCTGCAGAATAAAAGATCATAAAAGCGGTTCTTTACTGTGCCTTCTCTCATTTCCCTCTTTAATAATTAGCAAATTTGAGAACATCCGGACCACCTTCGACCTTATTAGTTTCACCCACCAGTTAAAGACACTGAGCGCCATCATTCACCACTAATGTGCCTGCACGTTCAAAGCGCCAAGGGGGTTGGGGTGAAAATCTGATGCAGCTCTCACAAGAACTGGCAACAGTTTGGGAAAATTCGTCCTACGGCATCCCACGTGTAGGTGAACTTGGGTTCTCCGTGTGTTCGGTTTGGAGGACATCGACAACACATAAAGATCATGCCCAGCACCGGCCGATTTTACCACCGTCATCTTCTATCTGCAATTGTTAACAGCACTTTTCCGGTCACCCCCACCGGCCTCACAGCCAAACCTTGAACGAGGGATGGAAGGCAAGAGAGCTAATCTGATCCCGAGGTCGGAAGACACGAGGCTGGGCAGCAGACGGCGCGGCAGACACGCGGCGGGGCAGGGCCGGGAGGGGCTAAGGTGGTACGAGGTGACTCAGGGGCCCCGAGGTCAGATCTGGCGGCCCGGTCCCGGCGCCCCGGAGGCGTGGCGGCCGAGGGCGAGCGCGGCGGGCGCCCCCGTTCCGGCGGGTCCGCCGCGACCGGCGGGCACCTCGATGGGCTGCGCCGGGGTCCGCCACGGGCTTCTTACCCGTAGTAGCGGAAGGCATTAATGATCTTCCAGAAGTGCTCGCGCTCCAGCCGCTCCTCCTCCTCCTCCGTGCTGCGCGCGGCCGCCGCCGCCGCCGAAACCGCCGCGGCCGAGGCCAAACGCCCGGCGGAGAACTGCACTTCCACCTCCTCGCTCCCGCTGCGGCCGCCGCCGCCTCCCCCGCAGCCCTCGGGCAGCTGAGAAGCCGGCGGCGGAGGGCGCCGCCGTCTCTGCATCGCCGCCGCGGCCCTAGGCCTGGCTCGCTTGCGTCTCGCCGCGACTGAGAGCGTGGTGGCGGCTGCTCGGCCTTCCTCTAGACGGCGCCCGCCGCGGACATGCCCCCAGCTCGCGGTGCGCTCCGCCCCCGCCGCCCTCAGGCCTCCATCCGCGCCGGGCTCCGCCAGGTCTTCAGGAGCGCCCGGCACGAGCGCGCATGCGCCCGCGAGGGTACGCCGGAGGGCCGCCGCCGCCTGCGCTCATTTGCTGCGGGCCTTCGGCGACAGCGCGCTGCCGTAACGACGACGCGCCCAGTGGGCGGGGCGAAGGGGCAGGTGGGAGGAGTGAAGGAGGAGATCCCTGCTGGGGTGGGGCTGGCACCTGCGGGAAGCCGCGTGGGTTGGTTTAACAGCTTGAAAGTGCTGGATTCTGGAGCCAAGTCTAAAGGAAGGAAAGGTGGAAAAAAGAGTTCAGCTTTGATGAATTTATTAGGAAGTTTTATTTAAGAAAATCTAGTGGGAAGATTTAAGCTTTATTTTCTAAATCTATTTCCATTTTTAATTACATAGGGAAGAGAATCATCATCATCTTTTCAGTGTTTAGAGGCTTGCGAAAATCCTATTCCCGTCCTGACTGGTGACGGCGGCAGAGGAAAAAGATGTTAAAGCCAAACCCTACCCGGTATCCACGCTTTGGAAGACCACCAAAATGCACAGGAGCCACAGTGCCTCAACACTGGCGCCAGGCATCTCATGGTGGCCCTTAGCAGTGCAGGACTTAACGTCTTCCTCTTCATCTACATACACTTTCTATCTCATTTGTCTCTGACCTCGTAGTTAAAATAGGTGCCTCACACACATTTAATATTATTCTTAGGAAATAACTCATTTTATTCAATTTTATCTACACTCAGCATATCAGTTTTACAAAAAAGTACTTAAAAGAAAAGATTGCTTTATTCAGAACAGTTAAACATGCCCAGGAAGCAAAAATTCCATAAAAAAAAAAAAAACCCATAAAATCATACTGAAATGGAAGTGGTTTCATATTTTCATAATTTAAATTACTAATTTAAGGGCAAAGCTTTAAATAAACTCCTGTGGTTATGCTATGTTAATATTCCGTTTTTATACAAGATTTTTAGAAAAAATTTAAGTCTTTTTTTTTTTTTTGACAGATCAGAAGTAGGCAGAGAGGCAGGCAGAGAGAGAGAGGAGGAGGAGGCAGGCTCCCTGCTGAGCAGAGAGCCTGATGTGAGGCTTGATCCCAGGACCCTGGGATCATGACCTGAGCCGAAGGCAGAAGCTTTAACCACTGAGCCACCCAGGTGCCCCTTAAGTCTTTTTTTTAATATTAATGCAGAAATATGTGGTCCAGAATTCAAAAGGAAACTACAAAGGGTTACAAATGTGGAGTTTCTGTGCCCTTCACCCTAGCCATCTTTATCCCCTACACAGACACAGTGTATCAAATTCTTGGCCATTCTTGCGCATTTTCTATCCACTGTGGATAGAAATAATCCAGTGTGGATTTTTCTTAGAGACCCCTGTGTGTTTGTAAGTTATATATATAGTCTCATGCTATTAACTGTTACCTCTACTGTTTTCATATATACATGTACACATCAATATACAAATTATCTATGTAATAATTTTGATGCATTGGTATAGGTCTAAATGACCTAATAAAGACCAAAATGCCATGGATAATTATAATCAGCATAATACTTTTTATCATCCTGGGAAGTATAACAAACCTTTCTTTTTGAGAGAGAGAAAGAAAGATAGAGAGCTGGGGTGATGGGATAGAGACAGAGGGAAAGAGAGAATCCCAAGCAGCCTGCACAATTAGAGCAGAGCCTGACAAGGGACTAGATCTCACAACCCTGAGAGCAGGACCCAGGCGGAAATCAAGTCAGATGCTTAACTAACTGACCCAACCAGGTGCAACATTTTCAAATTAATTTCTTGATCCCACCTCATTACTAGGTAAGAATCTTAGGGTCTGTGTCATTAAAGTGCTCAACCTTAATCTCAGTTGTGATTTCACAGATGAGGAACCTAGGGAAACAGCAATTAAGTGATTCCAGGGACAGAGTACATTACTGGCACTATACCTTCCTAGCCAAGTCTCCTGCCTATATTTTGTCAGTATTTGGTTATGATACTGACTGAATTTTGCGCTGTTCAACATTTTCCAAATTGTTTTTTTCCCCCTATTGTATCACCTTATTTGTTCACAACTCTGTGAAGGAGGTGTTATTATTGTCTTCCTTTAACAAATGAAGACACCAACTCAGAGAAATTAATAGTCTTGCCAAGGGATACATTAACAGCAAAGCTGGGGCACCTGGGTAGCTCAGAGGGTTAAGCCTCTGCCTTTGGCTCAGGTCATGTTCTCAGGGTCCTGGGATTGAGCCCCACATCCGGCTCTCTGCTCAGCAGGGAGCCTGCTTCCCCTTCTCTCTCTGCCTGCCTCTCTGCCTACCTGTGATCTCTCTCTGTGTGTCAAATAAATAAAATCTTTAAAAAAATAAATAAACAACAGAGCTGACATTCATCTATTCATTCATTCCTTTCAACAAATGTGCTGATTGCCTCCTATGTTTCTTGCACTGAGTTAAAGGCAGCTAGAAGCTGAGCTTTTTAGTCTTGACTTGCCAGTTTGCTAACTATGACTGTTTGAAAAGTAATTTGAGACCTCAATTACATTATTTCTTTAAAAAAAAAAAGATTTTATTTATTTGAGAAAGAGCAAGCACACCACCAGGGGAAGGGGCAGATGGAGAGGGAGAATTCGACTCTTCACTGAACAGGGAGCCTGATGTGGAACTCAGTCTCAGGACCCCAAGATCATGACCTGAGCCAAAGTCATGAGCTTAACCAACTGAGCCACCCAGGTGCCCCTTGATTACATTATTTCTAAAATGAACATATAACCCTTATTACAGGGTCATCAAGAGGAATAAATGAGATAAAGAATGAGAAATGACTGGTATATCTGCTCAATAGATGTTCGTTGTTGTTTTTTTTTCTCTTCCTTTCAAAGGTCTTTAGGATAAATTTTTAGCCTTGTTTTAAAACACTTTTAGGACTTCCTTGACCTTATTTCTTTGCAGTGAGTTTTTCCTATAGAAATCTCCCCAAACCAAGGGGTCATTTGGGCTGAAACATTTTCATCAGAAAGAGATCAGTTAATCTCCAGGAATTAATAACCAAAAAGCCATCATTCTTCCTTCAGTTATTCTGAAAAACTATTAGTTAAACAGTTACAACTCACACACTAATATATACATACACTGCTGATGAGAATGTAAAATGGAACAGCCACTGTGGAAAAAGGTATAGCAGTTTCTTACACCCAGTAATTGCACTCTTGGACATTTATCCCAAGGAAATGAAAAGAAAAATGGGTTCACACAAAAACCTCATTTCCATGAATGTTCATGGTAGCTTTATTTGTGAAGGCCAAAAATTAGTAACAACTCAAATGTCCTTTGGCAGATGAATGCTTAAAGAAACTGGGGCGCACCCATACCATAGGATACTTACTTGGCAATAAGAAAAGGAAGATTTATTTATACACCCAATAAATCAAATGAATCTCAAAAGAACTACGGTTGGTGGGGGGGGAAATCTCAAAGGCTTACAGATACTATATGATTCCATTTACATATTTTATGTTGAAATGACAAAATTATGGAGTTGGGAGAACAGATTATTGGCTGCCAGAGTTTAGAGATGGTAAGGAGGAGGAAGGGTGGTGTCTGTGGCTGTGAAAAAGAAACTTTCTTTTTTTTTTTTTTTAAGTGTTTCATTTATTTGGCACAGAGCTAGAGAGCACTAGTAAGCAGAACAGCAGGCAGAGGGAGAGGGAGAAGCAGGCTCTCTGCTGAGCAGGGAGCCCAATGTAGGGCTCAATCCCAGGGCTCTGGGATCATGACCTGAGCCAAAGCGGACTATTAACTAACAGGGCCACCCAGGCGCCCCTGTGAAAGGAAATCTTGTGATAGAACTGTATCCTGACTATGGTGGAGGTCACACAAATGTACGCTTTGATGAATTGCATAGAAACTAATATACATGCCATATATCATAAATGAATACATACCAAACTGGTGAAATTGAATAAGGGCCATTGATTGTATCAATGTCAACTTGCTGATTGAGATATTATGCGATAGCTATGCAGGATATTGCTATTGCAGAGAAGGATATAGGGAATCTGTCTGAATTATTTCTTACAACAGTAAACCGATCTACAATAATGTCAAAACAAAAAGTCTTTAAAATGACACATAAACCTGTGACTTCTACTTTATTCTTATCGATACATTTTTACATTTCAGCCCAGAAGAAGTTTCTAAGTAAATTATGTTTCTTATTTTAAAAAATTTGAATTATGGGAATTTTCAAACTGAAAAATGTAGAGATAAAAACATAGGCAATTGGGGGCACCTGGGTGGCTCAGTGGGTTAAGCGTCTGCCTTCCACTCAGGTCATGAACTCAGGGTCCTAGGATCGAGTCCCGCATGGGGCTCTCTGCTTGGCAGTGAGCCTGCTTCCTCCTCTCTCTCTCTCTGCCTGCCTCTCTGCCTACTTGTGATCTCTGTCAAATAAATAAATAATGATTAAAAAATAGGCAATCTGGGGCGCCTGGGTGGCTCAGTGGGTTAAAGCTTCTGCTTTCAGCTCAGGTCATGATCCCAGGCTCCTGGGATCGAGCCCCACATCGGGCTCTCTGCTCAGCAGGGAGCCTGCTTCCTCCTCTCTCTGTCTGCCTCTCTGCCTACTTGTGATCTCTGTCTGTCAAACAAATAAATAAATCTTTTTAAAAATAAATAAATAAATAAATAGAAAATAGGCAATCTATTATATTATTGTAATCCTTCATCCAATTTCACCAATTCTCAACAGTTTAGTAATCTTGTTTTATCAAACCCCACCTTGTGGATTGTTGCTTTTTCCCCTCTCCTCTTCTTATCATGCCCCTTTTCTGCCTTTTTTTTTTTTTTTTAAGGAAGCTAGATCATTTAACCTGCAGAATATTCCATATTTTAGGGGCGCCTGGGTGGCTCTTTGGGTTAAAGCCTCTGCCTTCAGCTCAGGTCATGATCCCAGAGTCCTGGGATCAAGCCCTGCATCGGGCTCTCTGCTCAGCAAGAAGCCTGCTTCCCTCTCTCTCTCTGCCTGCCACTCTGCCTACTTGTGATCTCTCTTTCTGTCAAATAAATAAATAAAGTCTTAAAAAAAAAAAAAACACCAAAAAGCAAAATATTCCATATTTTGGATTTGGCTGATAGTTTTCTCATGGCACCATTTCTTGCTTCCTTTACTCAATACTATGTTTCAAAACTTTATCTACATTGTATAGAGCCATGAGGTACTCCTTGGGTGAACATATCACAATTTACTTTTTATTAGATGACGTCTTACTTTTTTTCATGTACACCCCAGCTCCCTTATCCATTTTTATTTTTCTTCAGAGCACTTAGCACTACCTGACATTGCACTCCTGTAACAGCTAATTTTAAGCATCAACTTGACTGGTTAAGAGATGTCCGGAGAGCTGGTAAAATATTATTGCTGGGTGTCTGGACAACAGATTAGCATATGAATCAGGGGACTGAGTACAGAAGATCATTCTCACCAATGCAGGTGGGCTTCCTCCAATCTTCTGGGGGCCTGAGCAGAACAACAACAACAAAAACAAACAAACAAACAAAAACCAGCAAACAACAACAACAAAAACAGAAGAAGGGTGAATTTTCTTGAGTTGAAACAATCAGCCTCTTCCACCCTTGGACATCAGAGCTCTTGGTTCTCAGCCTGTCAGACTCAGACCTTGACGTACACCGTCAGTCCTCTATTCTCAGGCCTTCAGACTTAATTTGCTTCATTTCCATTTTCTTCTCAACTATGACTCTGCTAAAGGACTTTTATCACTAAGAGTCTGTTGGAAGCTACTCAACCTGAGTCAGATTTCTTAGCTACATCCAACAGAATCCATTTGAGCTGTTTGAAGCAGAAAATGATTTATTAAAATGCTGGCACACAAAATTTTTAGGAAAACCCTGGCAACCCAGCTTGAATACCGTACAAAAATAATATAGCACTATACCTGTTGTTCCAAGGGAAAGGGTTTCAATGGACACTAATCCCACTTCTGCCCACCATTCATCACTTATAACGTTAAGGACCAAATACAAATAACAAAGCCTGTGCTACAATCACCCTGAAAAAAACCAAATGCTTCTGCCATAAGATCAAATTTCCCCATATGCAGCCATACCATGTTCATGTCCGCCTTCCAAGTTAGAATCTTAGTTACAAAGGAGTGTGGGGATTGTTTTTCAGCTTTCTAACCTCTAAGGTAAAGGAAGGAATGCAGGAAAGTGGAAGGAGGTGGTGTTCAGAGAGCTGATCTATGTAACTGCCAGAATGACTATTTGTGTGTCACTAATCAGCACTGTAAATGCTGGCTGACTGGGTCCAAGTGACATGCAGCAGTGCAGTGTGGAGTCAAAACACCGGATCTGGCTTAGGAGGTGTGGGCTATGATGTTGACCTGACTTGAGTAGGTATATGACCTTAGGGACAGCAACCAAACTCCCTGGACTTTGCCCAGATCTATAAAATGCAAAGACTGGGCAATTGTTCTTTTTTTTTTTAATTTTTTTTAAATATTTTATTTATTTATTTGACAGAGAGAGAGATCACAACTAGACAGAGAGTCAGGCAGAGAGAGAAGGCGAAGCAGCCTCCCTGCTGAGCAGAGAACCTGATGCGATGTGGGGCTCAATCCCAGGACACTGAGATCATGACCTGATCTGAAGGCAGGAGCTTAATCCACTGAGCCACCCAGGCACCCCTGGACAATTGTTCTTATACCATCCTTCTATGATTCAAAAATAACTTAACAGGCAATATCTTTTGATTTCAAGCAGTCTTCTTCTTCTTCAGAAAAAGGGCCGTCAGTCAACAAGTTTTATATCTGCAGTTTTTTTTTTTAAGATTTTGTTTATTTATTTGTCAGAGGAAGAGAGAGCACAAGCAGAGGGAGCAGTAGGCAGAGGGAGAAGCAGGCTTCCCACTGAGCAAGGAGCCCCACGTGGGACTCGATCCCAGGACCTTGGGATCATGACCTGAGCCAAAGGGAGACACTTTACCAACTGAGGCATCCAGGCTTCCCTATTAAACTATTTTTTAAAATACCTTGGTATCCAGGATAAATCCCTGAACACCATTTCCAAAGCTGATCTTCCACTGATCTACAGAGTGGATAGACATGATGAATTAAAAGAAGGAAACTCCATGCTCTACTATCTGAACAAACAGTTTGAACTTGCTTTCCAACTTTTGATAAAATGCTTAATGAAAGCTCTTAGTTGTCCTCGTGTGCCAATGAAGTAACTCCCTCATAATTCTCAAGTCCGTTTCATAATGATTCAATGTTTGAAAATACAGGCTCAAAAATCTGAAGACCTATTCATCTACTAAGCCTAAGTATAGAGGATTATACTTACACAATGAGAAGATATTCCATTGGAAGTTTATATTTATATATTATATTGGTTTGCCTTTTAATCGGCTGCTTCACCAAGTTTCTTTGAGGGTAGGAGGCATATTTGTTTTGTTCATGCCCAGATCCCCAAAACCTGGTACAGTGTCTGGCACATAAAGATTTTCTGTAACCATTTTGTGAAATAAATAAATGCATTTATAACTTCCAGGTTCCATGCTGAACACCGCACATATATAATTGCATATAACTTATATACAATAGTGTTCCCATCCTTTTTTTTTTTTTTAAACAGATGAGAACACTATAAAGACTTCAAGTGACTCTATCAAAGTCACACAGCTATTGGATGGGAAAGCCCTGATTTGGAAGCAAGTCTACAAGTCCCAGAAAGCTACTAACCACTGAGTCTACTGCCTGTAGTGAAATTGGTCTTCTTCTCCTTAGACAAGTTTCATGAAGTCCCTTTTCTTTGGAAAACATTATTAACTTGGAAATAATTATTTACAGAGATTTAACACTCTTAAGTGGGCAAGAAGAGAGACAGATGTTGCTAACCAAAGCTGAGAGACTAGGTTGCCCCAGCAATATGTTTGTGGAGACTTATTCTTAATGTGAAATATCTTGATTTTATATCAACACAGACTCAAATTGCTATTGACCTAAAAATCTTATGGAAAAAGGAAAAGGTCACTTGGGACTTCCTTGGCTCACTAAAAAAGTTCCCATGTAATCATGAACCTTGTTCTAGGATTTATAATTTTTATTCTTGGAATTCCTCTTCTGTTTATTCTGCTCTTTATGGGTCCAGTCTTTATCTTAGAACTAGCTTATTTTGCCTTTGTGTTTGTGTGTTTTTTTAAAGATTTTATTTATTTATTTGGCAGACAGAGATCATAAGTAGGCAGAGAGGCAGGTAGAGAGAGAGGGGGAAGCAGGCTCCTTGCTGAGCAGAAAGCCCCATGCAGCTCAATCCCAGGACCCTGAGATCATGACCTGAGCCGAAGGCAGAGGCTTACCCCACTGAGCTACCCAGGCACCCATGCCTTTGTGTTCTTTGTTCTAATACTTGGATCTAGACAAAGTATACCATCATTTAGTCTTAAAATAACAAGCACACTCTCCCCTATAAAACTAGAGATATGACTCCTATAAATAGTTTCCTTGTACTTTTTGTGAATTTCTATATTGTTAATCATAGGAGTCAAGAGCCAGTTGTAGTATTTGTATGCACATTTTATTTTAATGTTCCCAGTTGTTATTCTCAAATTTGGCATGAAAATTCTATTTCTATTGTGTTTTCATTTTTTAAATAAAAAGTGAAGATGGATTTCTGTGTAAATTGCAAATGGTAGTTGGTTTACAAAATGTATCATAGCTTATCTACTGCTAGGGTCACTCTCTCTTCCCAGGAACACTAAAATGATCCTTACACAGTTATCTTTCCATCCCACAAACTCCAAATCTTTTTTGTTGCTGCCATTGGGGAACACTTCAAATTAAAGAGATGCTTTGAATTGACATTATTCCAAGCTTTCCTATCCAAAAATTTAGGGTTCAGTTACCCTATAAGCTTGCTCATGTCTGATTAAGCTACTAGCCAAGCAAATGTACTTCCAAAAATCATTTGGGAAGAATTATATAACTATTACTTCCAAAGAAAGCATCAAAGTAGTAATCATGGGGGGGAAAAAAATCAAGAGTTTGGACTTCCAAGTGTGTAAACCTGGCAATTCACAGACCTGTTCCCCTGGGGATAAAAATACATTGTATGTTTATAAAAAAAATAAAAAATAAATTAAATTTAAAAAAAAAAGAGTTTGGGCTTCCTTACACTTATTTTACTGATTTTGTTTTTGCTGGTAGTAGTTCAAATTACCTACAGTGGTGAAGATGCGAGTGCCACTGAATTTTCAGGGCCAAAGGCCTATACAGTCATCTGAAAAGCTCCACAAGAAGCATGGATTTGTACTTTGTCTGGGGACCTCCCACAAGTAGGAAAGACACCTTCTGCTTCTCTCTTTTCTGCCCAGACAGTCTCTCAGAGCCTGTCCTTGTTCCACCATTTGTCCCTCAACTTTTCTGTAATTATTACGAAGACATAATACTGGCCTGCTCTATTTGAATGATCAGAATCACTATTATACTATGACTTCTGGCTCTCCCTTTAAAAGTCTGTCAGTTTCTGAGAGGTTTCCCCTTTGTCTAGCCTTCAATGAGCTACACCTGTTGCCTACATTTGCCACTCAAGAGCATGGTCTTTGCACCAGCATCATTGACATCTTCTGGAAATTTCTTAGAAATGAAATGCAGTATGTCAGGCCTTACCTCCCGAATCTGAATCTGCCTTTAAACAAGGACCCCAGGTGATTCATAGGCACACGAAAATGTGACAAGTCCTGCTTTAGAAACAACACAGAACATGTATCTATGAATCCATTTGCTGATAAACCAAAAGCTCATATGTATCCTTCTCTCTGGGAGCCTATGTCAGAATGAGCAGAACACCTAATTAAAAGAAGTTTCAGTCATAAGGACATTTACCCTCATAAATAACATGAAGTTCCAAGTTAAGACAGCTCCAGGTTGAGTCCTCCATATCATCAACCCAGTCCCTGCCTTCCTCCCTGTGCTTGAAAAGTATGTCAGCGTATCCCTCACAATCAAAATGGTTGCCACTGTTCCGGGCATCACACCCAGACACAACAAATCCAGCAGAGAAGAGAGTCTGTTTCCTCCTACACCTGTCCCTTTTCTTCAGTAAGTACACCTTTCCTGGAAGTCTCCCAGAGACTTCTCATCAGTGCGTCACATTCCCATTTCTAAAATAATCATAGGCAAAGGATATAGAATTAACTTGACAGGCTTAGACTAATTAGTATATTCTTCATAACCCTGAAACACATACCTGATCTACCTCTTATCAAGAAGAAAGATGAAGCGTGGGGTGGAGATGGGGAGTGCGGCGTTTGCGCAGGGGGTAACTGATAATAACTTTATCTTCAAGTGTAAATGGAAAAAAAAAAGAATAGAGTGAGGATGATGGAAATCCTCTCTAAGGAATGAATCCTCACTGATTTAATATAGGCCCATGTTAGAAGCATAACTAACTAAATATGCACATAATTAATGTTTGGCTTCAGTTTACTTTATTGCACTCGATGCTCTGTGCCAAATGAACCCCTAATATGTACTTTACTTGCTAATAAATAGGCTTACATAAAAATGATTTGGGGCAAGGCCTGGCCTAAGTAAAAAAAAAAAAAATCTGGTCTATTGCAACCCTTCTAACTTATCTGCCAGCCTTCAGACTTCCCGCCTGTGTATTAGATATGGAGAGATTTCATGTGATTCTTTTTTTTCAATAAATAATTTTCTTTTCCAAAAGTCAATTGATAATGTTGCTTTTCTGATTCAAATCCCTCAGTGGTGTTCCACTACCCTTCAGATAAATTCCAGGAGCATAACATAACCTCCTGCCCAGTGGGCAAGAGGCAGTCTTTCCTGTCGCGCCCCAGCAGTCAGCTCCCACCTGTCATCCTCACTCCCAAAAGTCACTCCTTCCTTTACAATTTCAGAGTTCTTCTTCCTCTGGTTCTGTGTTTCTCACACGGCTTTGTAAGTAGTTTTAAAAATATCTGGCTGCCCGATGTTGGTTTATGAATATAAATTTTTTTTTTTAAAGATTTTATTTATTTATTTGACAGAGAGAGATCACAAGTAGATGGAGAGGCAGGTAGAGAGAGAGGAAGGGAAGCAGGCTCCCTGCTGAGCAGAGAGCCTGATGCGGGACTCGATCCCAGGACCCTGAGATCATGACCTGAGCCGAAGGCAGCGGCTTAACCCACTGAGCCACCCAGGCGCCCAAATTTAAGTATTTAAATATTCATTTTAATGGAGCTTCAGGAGCTCTGGCCCCACATGTCTGCTTGAGGGCTGAGGAACGTCCTGTGGCCCGGACCTTCCCTACTCAACTGTAACATTTTCACAACACACTTTTTGGGAGGCTCTGGTTTTGTATTCTCATCTATTAGTTAATTTTCAAGAATCAGTGGATGTGAAACATTTCGATGTTCCTATTAAAAATGCTGGTTCAGGGGCACCTGGGTGGCTCAGTGGGTTAAAGCCTCTGCCTTCGGCTCGGGTCATGATCCCAGGGTCCTGGGATAGAGCCCCACATCGGGCTCTTTGCTCAGCAGGGAGCCTGCTTTCTCCTCTCTCTCTGCCTGCCTCTCTGCCTACTTGTGATCTCTGTCTGTCAAATAAATAAATAAAATCTTTAAAAAAAGAAAATGCTGGTTCATTCACAGGAAACAGCCTCAACCAATCAGAACAGACAATCTAACAGAAGCAGGGTTTTGGAGGCCCACTGAGGCACTGTAGAGAGATCTCAGGATGCCCTAGAGGAGGGGACTGAGTGGCTGTGGTAGAAGAGGACCCCACTCAGTGGGCTTAGATGAGAACTAGCATCTAATGTGGAAGTGTATCATATTTCATTCAATCTAAGAAGCCATCAGTGGTAAAATGAACCTTTATTTTATGTACCACTAAAAAAAAAAAAA